>NW_028187229.1:234186-446087 GCF_057381845.1 Rhamphochromis longiceps
GAGAGAGGGAAAAGTGGTTATACAGAACTTGAGGACATTATCTACATGTAATTATCTACATACTTATAAATTTGTTGTGTTTTCTTTAACAATGTCAGAAGGAGAGAGGCACTGAGGCACCGTCTTCCGCCCCCCGGCGCTCCTGCTGCGCCTCCTCCTTCTGACAGGAACTGCCTGCAGAACAAGCATGAATGATGCCTGAGTGGACACACGCAACTCACAAGTTCCTGGCTCTGTCAGCTCCTCTGCAGAGGGTTTCCCTAAGAAGGTGGACCTAGCAGGGTCACCGGGGGACGGGGAGCTGTGCCTCACGGCCCTCACTTCGTCGGAGAAACCCTCATGCAGAGTTCAGAAACTTGTGTGTTGAGTATGTCGCTGTGAGCCTCCACCATTTAACTAGTGGGTGAAGCCTGAACTGTCTAGAGACAGACCAGACCAGCTGCACAACACAGACACTTCAAACCTGAGGACAAAATCTGAGAGAACAGAAAAAGGAAAGGAAACTTAGCTTAGAACCATGCAGCGCTACAGGAGACGGCAGCACTGCAGAGGTGAGGACCGGCACCTGTTTGAAAGAGACAGATGCACACAAACACACACACAACGACGAACGAGAAACAAACACAGAGAGAGGGAAAAGTGGTTATACAGAACTTGAGGACATTATCTACATGTAATTATCTACATACTTATAAATTTGTTGTGTTTTCTTTAACAATGTCAGAAGGAGAGAGGCACTGAGGCACCGTCTTCCGCCCCCCGGCGCTCCTGCTGCGCCTCCTCCTTCTGACAGGAACTGCCTGCAGAACAAGCATGAATGATGCCTGAGTGGACACACGCAACTCACAAGTTCCTGGCTCTGTCAGCTCCTCTGCAGAGGGTTTCCCTAAGAAGGTGGACCTAGCAGGGTCACCGGGGGACGGGGAGCTGTGCCTCACGGCCCTCACTTCGTCGGAGAAACCCTCATGCAGAGTTCAGAAACTTGTGTGTTGAGTATGTCGCTGTGAGCCTCCACCATTTAACTAGTGGGTGAAGCCTGAACTGTCTAGAGACAGACCAGACCAGCTGCACAACACAGACACTTCAAACCTGAGGACAAAATCTGAGAGAACAGAAAAAGGAAAGGAAACTTAGCTTAGAACCATGCAGCGCTACAGGAGACGGCAGCACTGCAGAGGTGAGGACCGGCACCTGTTTGAAAGAGACAGATGCACACAAACACACACACAACGACGAACGAGAAACAAACACAGAGAGAGGGAAAAGTGGTTATACAGAACTTGAGGACATTATCTACATGTAATTATCTACATACTTATAAATTTGTTGTGTTTTCTTTAACAATGTCAGAAGGAGAGAGGCACTGAGGCACCGTCTTCCGCCCCCCGGCGCTCCTGCTGCGCCTCCTCCTTCTGACAGGAACTGCCTGCAGAACAAGCATGAATGATGCCTGAGTGGACACACGCAACTCACAAGTTCCTGGCTCTGTCAGCTCCTCTGCAGAGGGTTTCCCTAAGAAGGTGGACCTAGCAGGGTCACCGGGGGACGGGGAGCTGTGCCTCACGGCCCTCACTTCGTCGGAGAAACCCTCATGCAGAGTTCAGAAACTTGTGTGTTGAGTATGTCGCTGTGAGCCTCCACCATTTAACTAGTGGGTGAAGCCTGAACTGTCTAGAGACAGACCAGACCAGCTGCACAACACAGACACTTCAAACCTGAGGACAAAATCTGAGAGAACAGAAAAAGGAAAGGAAACTTAGCTTAGAACCATGCAGCGCTACAGGAGACGGCAGCACTGCAGAGGTGAGGACCGGCACCTGTTTGAAAGAGACAGATGCACACAAACACACACACAACGACGAACGAGAAACAAACACAGAGAGAGGGAAAAGTGGTTATACAGAACTTGAGGACATTATCTACATGTAATTATCTACATACTTATAAATTTGTTGTGTTTTCTTTAACAATGTCAGAAGGAGAGAGGCACTGAGGCACCGTCTTCCGCCCCCCGGCGCTCCTGCTGCGCCTCCTCCTTCTGACAGGAACTGCCTGCAGAACAAGCATGAATGATGCCTGAGTGGACACACGCAACTCACAAGTTCCTGGCTCTGTCAGCTCCTCTGCAGAGGGTTTCCCTAAGAAGGTGGACCTAGCAGGGTCACCGGGGGACGGGGAGCTGTGCCTCACGGCCCTCACTTCGTCGGAGAAACCCTCATGCAGAGTTCAGAAACTTGTGTGTTGAGTATGTCGCTGTGAGCCTCCACCATTTAACTAGTGGGTGAAGCCTGAACTGTCTAGAGACAGACCAGACCAGCTGCACAACACAGACACTTCAAACCTGAGGACAAAATCTGAGAGAACAGAAAAAGGAAAGGAAACTTAGCTTAGAACCATGCAGCGCTACAGGAGACGGCAGCACTGCAGAGGTGAGGACCGGCACCTGTTTGAAAGAGACAGATGCACACAAACACACACACAACGACGAACGAGAAACAAACACAGAGAGAGGGAAAAGTGGTTATACAGAACTTGAGGACATTATCTACATGTAATTATCTACATACTTATAAATTTGTTGTGTTTTCTTTAACAATGTCAGAAGGAGAGAGGCACTGAGGCACCGTCTTCCGCCCCCCGGCGCTCCTGCTGCGCCTCCTCCTTCTGACAGGAACTGCCTGCAGAACAAGCATGAATGATGCCTGAGTGGACACACGCAACTCACAAGTTCCTGGCTCTGTCAGCTCCTCTGCAGAGGGTTTCCCTAAGAAGGTGGACCTAGCAGGGTCACCGGGGGACGGGGAGCTGTGCCTCACGGCCCTCACTTCGTCGGAGAAACCCTCATGCAGAGTTCAGAAACTTGTGTGTTGAGTATGTCGCTGTGAGCCTCCACCATTTAACTAGTGGGTGAAGCCTGAACTGTCTAGAGACAGACCAGACCAGCTGCACAACACAGACACTTCAAACCTGAGGACAAAATCTGAGAGAACAGAAAAAGGAAAGGAAACTTAGCTTAGAACCATGCAGCGCTACAGGAGACGGCAGCACTGCAGAGGTGAGGACCGGCACCTGTTTGAAAGAGACAGATGCACACAAACACACACACAACGACGAACGAGAAACAAACACAGAGAGAGGGAAAAGTGGTTATACAGAACTTGAGGACATTATCTACATGTAATTATCTACATACTTATAAATTTGTTGTGTTTTCTTTAACAATGTCAGAAGGAGAGAGGCACTGAGGCACCGTCTTCCGCCCCCCGGCGCTCCTGCTGCGCCTCCTCCTTCTGACAGGAACTGCCTGCAGAACAAGCATGAATGATGCCTGAGTGGACACACGCAACTCACAAGTTCCTGGCTCTGTCAGCTCCTCTGCAGAGGGTTTCCCTAAGAAGGTGGACCTAGCAGGGTCACCGGGGGACGGGGAGCTGTGCCTCACGGCCCTCACTTCGTCGGAGAAACCCTCATGCAGAGTTCAGAAACTTGTGTGTTGAGTATGTCGCTGTGAGCCTCCACCATTTAACTAGTGGGTGAAGCCTGAACTGTCTAGAGACAGACCAGACCAGCTGCACAACACAGACACTTCAAACCTGAGGACAAAATCTGAGAGAACAGAAAAAGGAAAGGAAACTTAGCTTAGAACCATGCAGCGCTACAGGAGACGGCAGCACTGCAGAGGTGAGGACCGGCACCTGTTTGAAAGAGACAGATGCACACAAACACACACACAACGACGAACGAGAAACAAACACAGAGAGAGGGAAAAGTGGTTATACAGAACTTGAGGACATTATCTACATGTAATTATCTACATACTTATAAATTTGTTGTGTTTTCTTTAACAATGTCAGAAGGAGAGAGGCACTGAGGCACCGTCTTCCGCCCCCCGGCGCTCCTGCTGCGCCTCCTCCTTCTGACAGGAACTGCCTGCAGAACAAGCATGAATGATGCCTGAGTGGACACACGCAACTCACAAGTTCCTGGCTCTGTCAGCTCCTCTGCAGAGGGTTTCCCTAAGAAGGTGGACCTAGCAGGGTCACCGGGGGACGGGGAGCTGTGCCTCACGGCCCTCACTTCGTCGGAGAAACCCTCATGCAGAGTTCAGAAACTTGTGTGTTGAGTATGTCGCTGTGAGCCTCCACCATTTAACTAGTGGGTGAAGCCTGAACTGTCTAGAGACAGACCAGACCAGCTGCACAACACAGACACTTCAAACCTGAGGACAAAATCTGAGAGAACAGAAAAAGGAAAGGAAACTTAGCTTAGAACCATGCAGCGCTACAGGAGACGGCAGCACTGCAGAGGTGAGGACCGGCACCTGTTTGAAAGAGACAGATGCACACAAACACACACACAACGACGAACGAGAAACAAACACAGAGAGAGGGAAAAGTGGTTATACAGAACTTGAGGACATTATCTACATGTAATTATCTACATACTTATAAATTTGTTGTGTTTTCTTTAACAATGTCAGAAGGAGAGAGGCACTGAGGCACCGTCTTCCGCCCCCCGGCGCTCCTGCTGCGCCTCCTCCTTCTGACAGGAACTGCCTGCAGAACAAGCATGAATGATGCCTGAGTGGACACACGCAACTCACAAGTTCCTGGCTCTGTCAGCTCCTCTGCAGAGGGTTTCCCTAAGAAGGTGGACCTAGCAGGGTCACCGGGGGACGGGGAGCTGTGCCTCACGGCCCTCACTTCGTCGGAGAAACCCTCATGCAGAGTTCAGAAACTTGTGTGTTGAGTATGTCGCTGTGAGCCTCCACCATTTAACTAGTGGGTGAAGCCTGAACTGTCTAGAGACAGACCAGACCAGCTGCACAACACAGACACTTCAAACCTGAGGACAAAATCTGAGAGAACAGAAAAAGGAAAGGAAACTTAGCTTAGAACCATGCAGCGCTACAGGAGACGGCAGCACTGCAGAGGTGAGGACCGGCACCTGTTTGAAAGAGACAGATGCACACAAACACACACACAACGACGAACGAGAAACAAACACAGAGAGAGGGAAAAGTGGTTATACAGAACTTGAGGACATTATCTACATGTAATTATCTACATACTTATAAATTTGTTGTGTTTTCTTTAACAATGTCAGAAGGAGAGAGGCACTGAGGCACCGTCTTCCGCCCCCCGGCGCTCCTGCTGCGCCTCCTCCTTCTGACAGGAACTGCCTGCAGAACAAGCATGAATGATGCCTGAGTGGACACACGCAACTCACAAGTTCCTGGCTCTGTCAGCTCCTCTGCAGAGGGTTTCCCTAAGAAGGTGGACCTAGCAGGGTCACCGGGGGACGGGGAGCTGTGCCTCACGGCCCTCACTTCGTCGGAGAAACCCTCATGCAGAGTTCAGAAACTTGTGTGTTGAGTATGTCGCTGTGAGCCTCCACCATTTAACTAGTGGGTGAAGCCTGAACTGTCTAGAGACAGACCAGACCAGCTGCACAACACAGACACTTCAAACCTGAGGACAAAATCTGAGAGAACAGAAAAAGGAAAGGAAACTTAGCTTAGAACCATGCAGCGCTACAGGAGACGGCAGCACTGCAGAGGTGAGGACCGGCACCTGTTTGAAAGAGACAGATGCACACAAACACACACACAACGACGAACGAGAAACAAACACAGAGAGAGGGAAAAGTGGTTATACAGAACTTGAGGACATTATCTACATGTAATTATCTACATACTTATAAATTTGTTGTGTTTTCTTTAACAATGTCAGAAGGAGAGAGGCACTGAGGCACCGTCTTCCGCCCCCCGGCGCTCCTGCTGCGCCTCCTCCTTCTGACAGGAACTGCCTGCAGAACAAGCATGAATGATGCCTGAGTGGACACACGCAACTCACAAGTTCCTGGCTCTGTCAGCTCCTCTGCAGAGGGTTTCCCTAAGAAGGTGGACCTAGCAGGGTCACCGGGGGACGGGGAGCTGTGCCTCACGGCCCTCACTTCGTCGGAGAAACCCTCATGCAGAGTTCAGAAACTTGTGTGTTGAGTATGTCGCTGTGAGCCTCCACCATTTAACTAGTGGGTGAAGCCTGAACTGTCTAGAGACAGACCAGACCAGCTGCACAACACAGACACTTCAAACCTGAGGACAAAATCTGAGAGAACAGAAAAAGGAAAGGAAACTTAGCTTAGAACCATGCAGCGCTACAGGAGACGGCAGCACTGCAGAGGTGAGGACCGGCACCTGTTTGAAAGAGACAGATGCACACAAACACACACACAACGACGAACGAGAAACAAACACAGAGAGAGGGAAAAGTGGTTATACAGAACTTGAGGACATTATCTACATGTAATTATCTACATACTTATAAATTTGTTGTGTTTTCTTTAACAATGTCAGAAGGAGAGAGGCACTGAGGCACCGTCTTCCGCCCCCCGGCGCTCCTGCTGCGCCTCCTCCTTCTGACAGGAACTGCCTGCAGAACAAGCATGAATGATGCCTGAGTGGACACACGCAACTCACAAGTTCCTGGCTCTGTCAGCTCCTCTGCAGAGGGTTTCCCTAAGAAGGTGGACCTAGCAGGGTCACCGGGGGACGGGGAGCTGTGCCTCACGGCCCTCACTTCGTCGGAGAAACCCTCATGCAGAGTTCAGAAACTTGTGTGTTGAGTATGTCGCTGTGAGCCTCCACCATTTAACTAGTGGGTGAAGCCTGAACTGTCTAGAGACAGACCAGACCAGCTGCACAACACAGACACTTCAAACCTGAGGACAAAATCTGAGAGAACAGAAAAAGGAAAGGAAACTTAGCTTAGAACCATGCAGCGCTACAGGAGACGGCAGCACTGCAGAGGTGAGGACCGGCACCTGTTTGAAAGAGACAGATGCACACAAACACACACACAACGACGAACGAGAAACAAACACAGAGAGAGGGAAAAGTGGTTATACAGAACTTGAGGACATTATCTACATGTAATTATCTACATACTTATAAATTTGTTGTGTTTTCTTTAACAATGTCAGAAGGAGAGAGGCACTGAGGCACCGTCTTCCGCCCCCCGGCGCTCCTGCTGCGCCTCCTCCTTCTGACAGGAACTGCCTGCAGAACAAGCATGAATGATGCCTGAGTGGACACACGCAACTCACAAGTTCCTGGCTCTGTCAGCTCCTCTGCAGAGGGTTTCCCTAAGAAGGTGGACCTAGCAGGGTCACCGGGGGACGGGGAGCTGTGCCTCACGGCCCTCACTTCGTCGGAGAAACCCTCATGCAGAGTTCAGAAACTTGTGTGTTGAGTATGTCGCTGTGAGCCTCCACCATTTAACTAGTGGGTGAAGCCTGAACTGTCTAGAGACAGACCAGACCAGCTGCACAACACAGACACTTCAAACCTGAGGACAAAATCTGAGAGAACAGAAAAAGGAAAGGAAACTTAGCTTAGAACCATGCAGCGCTACAGGAGACGGCAGCACTGCAGAGGTGAGGACCGGCACCTGTTTGAAAGAGACAGATGCACACAAACACACACACAACGACGAACGAGAAACAAACACAGAGAGAGGGAAAAGTGGTTATACAGAACTTGAGGACATTATCTACATGTAATTATCTACATACTTATAAATTTGTTGTGTTTTCTTTAACAATGTCAGAAGGAGAGAGGCACTGAGGCACCGTCTTCCGCCCCCCGGCGCTCCTGCTGCGCCTCCTCCTTCTGACAGGAACTGCCTGCAGAACAAGCATGAATGATGCCTGAGTGGACACACGCAACTCACAAGTTCCTGGCTCTGTCAGCTCCTCTGCAGAGGGTTTCCCTAAGAAGGTGGACCTAGCAGGGTCACCGGGGGACGGGGAGCTGTGCCTCACGGCCCTCACTTCGTCGGAGAAACCCTCATGCAGAGTTCAGAAACTTGTGTGTTGAGTATGTCGCTGTGAGCCTCCACCATTTAACTAGTGGGTGAAGCCTGAACTGTCTAGAGACAGACCAGACCAGCTGCACAACACAGACACTTCAAACCTGAGGACAAAATCTGAGAGAACAGAAAAAGGAAAGGAAACTTAGCTTAGAACCATGCAGCGCTACAGGAGACGGCAGCACTGCAGAGGTGAGGACCGGCACCTGTTTGAAAGAGACAGATGCACACAAACACACACACAACGACGAACGAGAAACAAACACAGAGAGAGGGAAAAGTGGTTATACAGAACTTGAGGACATTATCTACATGTAATTATCTACATACTTATAAATTTGTTGTGTTTTCTTTAACAATGTCAGAAGGAGAGAGGCACTGAGGCACCGTCTTCCGCCCCCCGGCGCTCCTGCTGCGCCTCCTCCTTCTGACAGGAACTGCCTGCAGAACAAGCATGAATGATGCCTGAGTGGACACACGCAACTCACAAGTTCCTGGCTCTGTCAGCTCCTCTGCAGAGGGTTTCCCTAAGAAGGTGGACCTAGCAGGGTCACCGGGGGACGGGGAGCTGTGCCTCACGGCCCTCACTTCGTCGGAGAAACCCTCATGCAGAGTTCAGAAACTTGTGTGTTGAGTATGTCGCTGTGAGCCTCCACCATTTAACTAGTGGGTGAAGCCTGAACTGTCTAGAGACAGACCAGACCAGCTGCACAACACAGACACTTCAAACCTGAGGACAAAATCTGAGAGAACAGAAAAAGGAAAGGAAACTTAGCTTAGAACCATGCAGCGCTACAGGAGACGGCAGCACTGCAGAGGTGAGGACCGGCACCTGTTTGAAAGAGACAGATGCACACAAACACACACACAACGACGAACGAGAAACAAACACAGAGAGAGGGAAAAGTGGTTATACAGAACTTGAGGACATTATCTACATGTAATTATCTACATACTTATAAATTTGTTGTGTTTTCTTTAACAATGTCAGAAGGAGAGAGGCACTGAGGCACCGTCTTCCGCCCCCCGGCGCTCCTGCTGCGCCTCCTCCTTCTGACAGGAACTGCCTGCAGAACAAGCATGAATGATGCCTGAGTGGACACACGCAACTCACAAGTTCCTGGCTCTGTCAGCTCCTCTGCAGAGGGTTTCCCTAAGAAGGTGGACCTAGCAGGGTCACCGGGGGACGGGGAGCTGTGCCTCACGGCCCTCACTTCGTCGGAGAAACCCTCATGCAGAGTTCAGAAACTTGTGTGTTGAGTATGTCGCTGTGAGCCTCCACCATTTAACTAGTGGGTGAAGCCTGAACTGTCTAGAGACAGACCAGACCAGCTGCACAACACAGACACTTCAAACCTGAGGACAAAATCTGAGAGAACAGAAAAAGGAAAGGAAACTTAGCTTAGAACCATGCAGCGCTACAGGAGACGGCAGCACTGCAGAGGTGAGGACCGGCACCTGTTTGAAAGAGACAGATGCACACAAACACACACACAACGACGAACGAGAAACAAACACAGAGAGAGGGAAAAGTGGTTATACAGAACTTGAGGACATTATCTACATGTAATTATCTACATACTTATAAATTTGTTGTGTTTTCTTTAACAATGTCAGAAGGAGAGAGGCACTGAGGCACCGTCTTCCGCCCCCCGGCGCTCCTGCTGCGCCTCCTCCTTCTGACAGGAACTGCCTGCAGAACAAGCATGAATGATGCCTGAGTGGACACACGCAACTCACAAGTTCCTGGCTCTGTCAGCTCCTCTGCAGAGGGTTTCCCTAAGAAGGTGGACCTAGCAGGGTCACCGGGGGACGGGGAGCTGTGCCTCACGGCCCTCACTTCGTCGGAGAAACCCTCATGCAGAGTTCAGAAACTTGTGTGTTGAGTATGTCGCTGTGAGCCTCCACCATTTAACTAGTGGGTGAAGCCTGAACTGTCTAGAGACAGACCAGACCAGCTGCACAACACAGACACTTCAAACCTGAGGACAAAATCTGAGAGAACAGAAAAAGGAAAGGAAACTTAGCTTAGAACCATGCAGCGCTACAGGAGACGGCAGCACTGCAGAGGTGAGGACCGGCACCTGTTTGAAAGAGACAGATGCACACAAACACACACACAACGACGAACGAGAAACAAACACAGAGAGAGGGAAAAGTGGTTATACAGAACTTGAGGACATTATCTACATGTAATTATCTACATACTTATAAATTTGTTGTGTTTTCTTTAACAATGTCAGAAGGAGAGAGGCACTGAGGCACCGTCTTCCGCCCCCCGGCGCTCCTGCTGCGCCTCCTCCTTCTGACAGGAACTGCCTGCAGAACAAGCATGAATGATGCCTGAGTGGACACACGCAACTCACAAGTTCCTGGCTCTGTCAGCTCCTCTGCAGAGGGTTTCCCTAAGAAGGTGGACCTAGCAGGGTCACCGGGGGACGGGGAGCTGTGCCTCACGGCCCTCACTTCGTCGGAGAAACCCTCATGCAGAGTTCAGAAACTTGTGTGTTGAGTATGTCGCTGTGAGCCTCCACCATTTAACTAGTGGGTGAAGCCTGAACTGTCTAGAGACAGACCAGACCAGCTGCACAACACAGACACTTCAAACCTGAGGACAAAATCTGAGAGAACAGAAAAAGGAAAGGAAACTTAGCTTAGAACCATGCAGCGCTACAGGAGACGGCAGCACTGCAGAGGTGAGGACCGGCACCTGTTTGAAAGAGACAGATGCACACAAACACACACACAACGACGAACGAGAAACAAACACAGAGAGAGGGAAAAGTGGTTATACAGAACTTGAGGACATTATCTACATGTAATTATCTACATACTTATAAATTTGTTGTGTTTTCTTTAACAATGTCAGAAGGAGAGAGGCACTGAGGCACCGTCTTCCGCCCCCCGGCGCTCCTGCTGCGCCTCCTCCTTCTGACAGGAACTGCCTGCAGAACAAGCATGAATGATGCCTGAGTGGACACACGCAACTCACAAGTTCCTGGCTCTGTCAGCTCCTCTGCAGAGGGTTTCCCTAAGAAGGTGGACCTAGCAGGGTCACCGGGGGACGGGGAGCTGTGCCTCACGGCCCTCACTTCGTCGGAGAAACCCTCATGCAGAGTTCAGAAACTTGTGTGTTGAGTATGTCGCTGTGAGCCTCCACCATTTAACTAGTGGGTGAAGCCTGAACTGTCTAGAGACAGACCAGACCAGCTGCACAACACAGACACTTCAAACCTGAGGACAAAATCTGAGAGAACAGAAAAAGGAAAGGAAACTTAGCTTAGAACCATGCAGCGCTACAGGAGACGGCAGCACTGCAGAGGTGAGGACCGGCACCTGTTTGAAAGAGACAGATGCACACAAACACACACACAACGACGAACGAGAAACAAACACAGAGAGAGGGAAAAGTGGTTATACAGAACTTGAGGACATTATCTACATGTAATTATCTACATACTTATAAATTTGTTGTGTTTTCTTTAACAATGTCAGAAGGAGAGAGGCACTGAGGCACCGTCTTCCGCCCCCCGGCGCTCCTGCTGCGCCTCCTCCTTCTGACAGGAACTGCCTGCAGAACAAGCATGAATGATGCCTGAGTGGACACACGCAACTCACAAGTTCCTGGCTCTGTCAGCTCCTCTGCAGAGGGTTTCCCTAAGAAGGTGGACCTAGCAGGGTCACCGGGGGACGGGGAGCTGTGCCTCACGGCCCTCACTTCGTCGGAGAAACCCTCATGCAGAGTTCAGAAACTTGTGTGTTGAGTATGTCGCTGTGAGCCTCCACCATTTAACTAGTGGGTGAAGCCTGAACTGTCTAGAGACAGACCAGACCAGCTGCACAACACAGACACTTCAAACCTGAGGACAAAATCTGAGAGAACAGAAAAAGGAAAGGAAACTTAGCTTAGAACCATGCAGCGCTACAGGAGACGGCAGCACTGCAGAGGTGAGGACCGGCACCTGTTTGAAAGAGACAGATGCACACAAACACACACACAACGACGAACGAGAAACAAACACAGAGAGAGGGAAAAGTGGTTATACAGAACTTGAGGACATTATCTACATGTAATTATCTACATACTTATAAATTTGTTGTGTTTTCTTTAACAATGTCAGAAGGAGAGAGGCACTGAGGCACCGTCTTCCGCCCCCCGGCGCTCCTGCTGCGCCTCCTCCTTCTGACAGGAACTGCCTGCAGAACAAGCATGAATGATGCCTGAGTGGACACACGCAACTCACAAGTTCCTGGCTCTGTCAGCTCCTCTGCAGAGGGTTTCCCTAAGAAGGTGGACCTAGCAGGGTCACCGGGGGACGGGGAGCTGTGCCTCACGGCCCTCACTTCGTCGGAGAAACCCTCATGCAGAGTTCAGAAACTTGTGTGTTGAGTATGTCGCTGTGAGCCTCCACCATTTAACTAGTGGGTGAAGCCTGAACTGTCTAGAGACAGACCAGACCAGCTGCACAACACAGACACTTCAAACCTGAGGACAAAATCTGAGAGAACAGAAAAAGGAAAGGAAACTTAGCTTAGAACCATGCAGCGCTACAGGAGACGGCAGCACTGCAGAGGTGAGGACCGGCACCTGTTTGAAAGAGACAGATGCACACAAACACACACACAACGACGAACGAGAAACAAACACAGAGAGAGGGAAAAGTGGTTATACAGAACTTGAGGACATTATCTACATGTAATTATCTACATACTTATAAATTTGTTGTGTTTTCTTTAACAATGTCAGAAGGAGAGAGGCACTGAGGCACCGTCTTCCGCCCCCCGGCGCTCCTGCTGCGCCTCCTCCTTCTGACAGGAACTGCCTGCAGAACAAGCATGAATGATGCCTGAGTGGACACACGCAACTCACAAGTTCCTGGCTCTGTCAGCTCCTCTGCAGAGGGTTTCCCTAAGAAGGTGGACCTAGCAGGGTCACCGGGGGACGGGGAGCTGTGCCTCACGGCCCTCACTTCGTCGGAGAAACCCTCATGCAGAGTTCAGAAACTTGTGTGTTGAGTATGTCGCTGTGAGCCTCCACCATTTAACTAGTGGGTGAAGCCTGAACTGTCTAGAGACAGACCAGACCAGCTGCACAACACAGACACTTCAAACCTGAGGACAAAATCTGAGAGAACAGAAAAAGGAAAGGAAACTTAGCTTAGAACCATGCAGCGCTACAGGAGACGGCAGCACTGCAGAGGTGAGGACCGGCACCTGTTTGAAAGAGACAGATGCACACAAACACACACACAACGACGAACGAGAAACAAACACAGAGAGAGGGAAAAGTGGTTATACAGAACTTGAGGACATTATCTACATGTAATTATCTACATACTTATAAATTTGTTGTGTTTTCTTTAACAATGTCAGAAGGAGAGAGGCACTGAGGCACCGTCTTCCGCCCCCCGGCGCTCCTGCTGCGCCTCCTCCTTCTGACAGGAACTGCCTGCAGAACAAGCATGAATGATGCCTGAGTGGACACACGCAACTCACAAGTTCCTGGCTCTGTCAGCTCCTCTGCAGAGGGTTTCCCTAAGAAGGTGGACCTAGCAGGGTCACCGGGGGACGGGGAGCTGTGCCTCACGGCCCTCACTTCGTCGGAGAAACCCTCATGCAGAGTTCAGAAACTTGTGTGTTGAGTATGTCGCTGTGAGCCTCCACCATTTAACTAGTGGGTGAAGCCTGAACTGTCTAGAGACAGACCAGACCAGCTGCACAACACAGACACTTCAAACCTGAGGACAAAATCTGAGAGAACAGAAAAAGGAAAGGAAACTTAGCTTAGAACCATGCAGCGCTACAGGAGACGGCAGCACTGCAGAGGTGAGGACCGGCACCTGTTTGAAAGAGACAGATGCACACAAACACACACACAACGACGAACGAGAAACAAACACAGAGAGAGGGAAAAGTGGTTATACAGAACTTGAGGACATTATCTACATGTAATTATCTACATACTTATAAATTTGTTGTGTTTTCTTTAACAATGTCAGAAGGAGAGAGGCACTGAGGCACCGTCTTCCGCCCCCCGGCGCTCCTGCTGCGCCTCCTCCTTCTGACAGGAACTGCCTGCAGAACAAGCATGAATGATGCCTGAGTGGACACACGCAACTCACAAGTTCCTGGCTCTGTCAGCTCCTCTGCAGAGGGTTTCCCTAAGAAGGTGGACCTAGCAGGGTCACCGGGGGACGGGGAGCTGTGCCTCACGGCCCTCACTTCGTCGGAGAAACCCTCATGCAGAGTTCAGAAACTTGTGTGTTGAGTATGTCGCTGTGAGCCTCCACCATTTAACTAGTGGGTGAAGCCTGAACTGTCTAGAGACAGACCAGACCAGCTGCACAACACAGACACTTCAAACCTGAGGACAAAATCTGAGAGAACAGAAAAAGGAAAGGAAACTTAGCTTAGAACCATGCAGCGCTACAGGAGACGGCAGCACTGCAGAGGTGAGGACCGGCACCTGTTTGAAAGAGACAGATGCACACAAACACACACACAACGACGAACGAGAAACAAACACAGAGAGAGGGAAAAGTGGTTATACAGAACTTGAGGACATTATCTACATGTAATTATCTACATACTTATAAATTTGTTGTGTTTTCTTTAACAATGTCAGAAGGAGAGAGGCACTGAGGCACCGTCTTCCGCCCCCCGGCGCTCCTGCTGCGCCTCCTCCTTCTGACAGGAACTGCCTGCAGAACAAGCATGAATGATGCCTGAGTGGACACACGCAACTCACAAGTTCCTGGCTCTGTCAGCTCCTCTGCAGAGGGTTTCCCTAAGAAGGTGGACCTAGCAGGGTCACCGGGGGACGGGGAGCTGTGCCTCACGGCCCTCACTTCGTCGGAGAAACCCTCATGCAGAGTTCAGAAACTTGTGTGTTGAGTATGTCGCTGTGAGCCTCCACCATTTAACTAGTGGGTGAAGCCTGAACTGTCTAGAGACAGACCAGACCAGCTGCACAACACAGACACTTCAAACCTGAGGACAAAATCTGAGAGAACAGAAAAAGGAAAGGAAACTTAGCTTAGAACCATGCAGCGCTACAGGAGACGGCAGCACTGCAGAGGTGAGGACCGGCACCTGTTTGAAAGAGACAGATGCACACAAACACACACACAACGACGAACGAGAAACAAACACAGAGAGAGGGAAAAGTGGTTATACAGAACTTGAGGACATTATCTACATGTAATTATCTACATACTTATAAATTTGTTGTGTTTTCTTTAACAATGTCAGAAGGAGAGAGGCACTGAGGCACCGTCTTCCGCCCCCCGGCGCTCCTGCTGCGCCTCCTCCTTCTGACAGGAACTGCCTGCAGAACAAGCATGAATGATGCCTGAGTGGACACACGCAACTCACAAGTTCCTGGCTCTGTCAGCTCCTCTGCAGAGGGTTTCCCTAAGAAGGTGGACCTAGCAGGGTCACCGGGGGACGGGGAGCTGTGCCTCACGGCCCTCACTTCGTCGGAGAAACCCTCATGCAGAGTTCAGAAACTTGTGTGTTGAGTATGTCGCTGTGAGCCTCCACCATTTAACTAGTGGGTGAAGCCTGAACTGTCTAGAGACAGACCAGACCAGCTGCACAACACAGACACTTCAAACCTGAGGACAAAATCTGAGAGAACAGAAAAAGGAAAGGAAACTTAGCTTAGAACCATGCAGCGCTACAGGAGACGGCAGCACTGCAGAGGTGAGGACCGGCACCTGTTTGAAAGAGACAGATGCACACAAACACACACACAACGACGAACGAGAAACAAACACAGAGAGAGGGAAAAGTGGTTATACAGAACTTGAGGACATTATCTACATGTAATTATCTACATACTTATAAATTTGTTGTGTTTTCTTTAACAATGTCAGAAGGAGAGAGGCACTGAGGCACCGTCTTCCGCCCCCCGGCGCTCCTGCTGCGCCTCCTCCTTCTGACAGGAACTGCCTGCAGAACAAGCATGAATGATGCCTGAGTGGACACACGCAACTCACAAGTTCCTGGCTCTGTCAGCTCCTCTGCAGAGGGTTTCCCTAAGAAGGTGGACCTAGCAGGGTCACCGGGGGACGGGGAGCTGTGCCTCACGGCCCTCACTTCGTCGGAGAAACCCTCATGCAGAGTTCAGAAACTTGTGTGTTGAGTATGTCGCTGTGAGCCTCCACCATTTAACTAGTGGGTGAAGCCTGAACTGTCTAGAGACAGACCAGACCAGCTGCACAACACAGACACTTCAAACCTGAGGACAAAATCTGAGAGAACAGAAAAAGGAAAGGAAACTTAGCTTAGAACCATGCAGCGCTACAGGAGACGGCAGCACTGCAGAGGTGAGGACCGGCACCTGTTTGAAAGAGACAGATGCACACAAACACACACACAACGACGAACGAGAAACAAACACAGAGAGAGGGAAAAGTGGTTATACAGAACTTGAGGACATTATCTACATGTAATTATCTACATACTTATAAATTTGTTGTGTTTTCTTTAACAATGTCAGAAGGAGAGAGGCACTGAGGCACCGTCTTCCGCCCCCCGGCGCTCCTGCTGCGCCTCCTCCTTCTGACAGGAACTGCCTGCAGAACAAGCATGAATGATGCCTGAGTGGACACACGCAACTCACAAGTTCCTGGCTCTGTCAGCTCCTCTGCAGAGGGTTTCCCTAAGAAGGTGGACCTAGCAGGGTCACCGGGGGACGGGGAGCTGTGCCTCACGGCCCTCACTTCGTCGGAGAAACCCTCATGCAGAGTTCAGAAACTTGTGTGTTGAGTATGTCGCTGTGAGCCTCCACCATTTAACTAGTGGGTGAAGCCTGAACTGTCTAGAGACAGACCAGACCAGCTGCACAACACAGACACTTCAAACCTGAGGACAAAATCTGAGAGAACAGAAAAAGGAAAGGAAACTTAGCTTAGAACCATGCAGCGCTACAGGAGACGGCAGCACTGCAGAGGTGAGGACCGGCACCTGTTTGAAAGAGACAGATGCACACAAACACACACACAACGACGAACGAGAAACAAACACAGAGAGAGGGAAAAGTGGTTATACAGAACTTGAGGACATTATCTACATGTAATTATCTACATACTTATAAATTTGTTGTGTTTTCTTTAACAATGTCAGAAGGAGAGAGGCACTGAGGCACCGTCTTCCGCCCCCCGGCGCTCCTGCTGCGCCTCCTCCTTCTGACAGGAACTGCCTGCAGAACAAGCATGAATGATGCCTGAGTGGACACACGCAACTCACAAGTTCCTGGCTCTGTCAGCTCCTCTGCAGAGGGTTTCCCTAAGAAGGTGGACCTAGCAGGGTCACCGGGGGACGGGGAGCTGTGCCTCACGGCCCTCACTTCGTCGGAGAAACCCTCATGCAGAGTTCAGAAACTTGTGTGTTGAGTATGTCGCTGTGAGCCTCCACCATTTAACTAGTGGGTGAAGCCTGAACTGTCTAGAGACAGACCAGACCAGCTGCACAACACAGACACTTCAAACCTGAGGACAAAATCTGAGAGAACAGAAAAAGGAAAGGAAACTTAGCTTAGAACCATGCAGCGCTACAGGAGACGGCAGCACTGCAGAGGTGAGGACCGGCACCTGTTTGAAAGAGACAGATGCACACAAACACACACACAACGACGAACGAGAAACAAACACAGAGAGAGGGAAAAGTGGTTATACAGAACTTGAGGACATTATCTACATGTAATTATCTACATACTTATAAATTTGTTGTGTTTTCTTTAACAATGTCAGAAGGAGAGAGGCACTGAGGCACCGTCTTCCGCCCCCCGGCGCTCCTGCTGCGCCTCCTCCTTCTGACAGGAACTGCCTGCAGAACAAGCATGAATGATGCCTGAGTGGACACACGCAACTCACAAGTTCCTGGCTCTGTCAGCTCCTCTGCAGAGGGTTTCCCTAAGAAGGTGGACCTAGCAGGGTCACCGGGGGACGGGGAGCTGTGCCTCACGGCCCTCACTTCGTCGGAGAAACCCTCATGCAGAGTTCAGAAACTTGTGTGTTGAGTATGTCGCTGTGAGCCTCCACCATTTAACTAGTGGGTGAAGCCTGAACTGTCTAGAGACAGACCAGACCAGCTGCACAACACAGACACTTCAAACCTGAGGACAAAATCTGAGAGAACAGAAAAAGGAAAGGAAACTTAGCTTAGAACCATGCAGCGCTACAGGAGACGGCAGCACTGCAGAGGTGAGGACCGGCACCTGTTTGAAAGAGACAGATGCACACAAACACACACACAACGACGAACGAGAAACAAACACAGAGAGAGGGAAAAGTGGTTATACAGAACTTGAGGACATTATCTACATGTAATTATCTACATACTTATAAATTTGTTGTGTTTTCTTTAACAATGTCAGAAGGAGAGAGGCACTGAGGCACCGTCTTCCGCCCCCCGGCGCTCCTGCTGCGCCTCCTCCTTCTGACAGGAACTGCCTGCAGAACAAGCATGAATGATGCCTGAGTGGACACACGCAACTCACAAGTTCCTGGCTCTGTCAGCTCCTCTGCAGAGGGTTTCCCTAAGAAGGTGGACCTAGCAGGGTCACCGGGGGACGGGGAGCTGTGCCTCACGGCCCTCACTTCGTCGGAGAAACCCTCATGCAGAGTTCAGAAACTTGTGTGTTGAGTATGTCGCTGTGAGCCTCCACCATTTAACTAGTGGGTGAAGCCTGAACTGTCTAGAGACAGACCAGACCAGCTGCACAACACAGACACTTCAAACCTGAGGACAAAATCTGAGAGAACAGAAAAAGGAAAGGAAACTTAGCTTAGAACCATGCAGCGCTACAGGAGACGGCAGCACTGCAGAGGTGAGGACCGGCACCTGTTTGAAAGAGACAGATGCACACAAACACACACACAACGACGAACGAGAAACAAACACAGAGAGGGAAAAGTGGTTATACAGAACTTGAGGACATTATCTACATGTAATTATCTACATACTTATAAATTTGTTGTGTTTTCTTTAACAATGTCAGAAGGAGAGAGGCACTGAGGCACCGTCTTCCGCCCCCCGGCGCTCCTGCTGCGCCTCCTCCTTCTGACAGGAACTGCCTGCAGAACAAGCATGAATGATGCCTGAGTGGACACACGCAACTCACAAGTTCCTGGCTCTGTCAGCTCCTCTGCAGAGGGTTTCCCTAAGAAGGTGGACCTAGCAGGGTCACCGGGGGACGGGGAGCTGTGCCTCACGGCCCTCACTTCGTCGGAGAAACCCTCATGCAGAGTTCAGAAACTTGTGTGTTGAGTATGTCGCTGTGAGCCTCCACCATTTAACTAGTGGGTGAAGCCTGAACTGTCTAGAGACAGACCAGACCAGCTGCACAACACAGACACTTCAAACCTGAGGACAAAATCTGAGAGAACAGAAAAAGGAAAGGAAACTTAGCTTAGAACCATGCAGCGCTACAGGAGACGGCAGCACTGCAGAGGTGAGGACCGGCACCTGTTTGAAAGAGACAGATGCACACAAACACACACACAACGACGAACGAGAAACAAACACAGAGAGAGGGAAAAGTGGTTATACAGAACTTGAGGACATTATCTACATGTAATTATCTACATACTTATAAATTTGTTGTGTTTTCTTTAACAATGTCAGAAGGAGAGAGGCACTGAGGCACCGTCTTCCGCCCCCCGGCGCTCCTGCTGCGCCTCCTCCTTCTGACAGGAACTGCCTGCAGAACAAGCATGAATGATGCCTGAGTGGACACACGCAACTCACAAGTTCCTGGCTCTGTCAGCTCCTCTGCAGAGGGTTTCCCTAAGAAGGTGGACCTAGCAGGGTCACCGGGGGACGGGGAGCTGTGCCTCACGGCCCTCACTTCGTCGGAGAAACCCTCATGCAGAGTTCAGAAACTTGTGTGTTGAGTATGTCGCTGTGAGCCTCCACCATTTAACTAGTGGGTGAAGCCTGAACTGTCTAGAGACAGACCAGACCAGCTGCACAACACAGACACTTCAAACCTGAGGACAAAATCTGAGAGAACAGAAAAAGGAAAGGAAACTTAGCTTAGAACCATGCAGCGCTACAGGAGACGGCAGCACTGCAGAGGTGAGGACCGGCACCTGTTTGAAAGAGACAGATGCACACAAACACACACACAACGACGAACGAGAAACAAACACAGAGAGAGGGAAAAGTGGTTATACAGAACTTGAGGACATTATCTACATGTAATTATCTACATACTTATAAATTTGTTGTGTTTTCTTTAACAATGTCAGAAGGAGAGAGGCACTGAGGCACCGTCTTCCGCCCCCCGGCGCTCCTGCTGCGCCTCCTCCTTCTGACAGGAACTGCCTGCAGAACAAGCATGAATGATGCCTGAGTGGACACACGCAACTCACAAGTTCCTGGCTCTGTCAGCTCCTCTGCAGAGGGTTTCCCTAAGAAGGTGGACCTAGCAGGGTCACCGGGGGACGGGGAGCTGTGCCTCACGGCCCTCACTTCGTCGGAGAAACCCTCATGCAGAGTTCAGAAACTTGTGTGTTGAGTATGTCGCTGTGAGCCTCCACCATTTAACTAGTGGGTGAAGCCTGAACTGTCTAGAGACAGACCAGACCAGCTGCACAACACAGACACTTCAAACCTGAGGACAAAATCTGAGAGAACAGAAAAAGGAAAGGAAACTTAGCTTAGAACCATGCAGCGCTACAGGAGACGGCAGCACTGCAGAGGTGAGGACCGGCACCTGTTTGAAAGAGACAGATGCACACAAACACACACACAACGACGAACGAGAAACAAACACAGAGAGAGGGAAAAGTGGTTATACAGAACTTGAGGACATTATCTACATGTAATTATCTACATACTTATAAATTTGTTGTGTTTTCTTTAACAATGTCAGAAGGAGAGAGGCACTGAGGCACCGTCTTCCGCCCCCCGGCGCTCCTGCTGCGCCTCCTCCTTCTGACAGGAACTGCCTGCAGAACAAGCATGAATGATGCCTGAGTGGACACACGCAACTCACAAGTTCCTGGCTCTGTCAGCTCCTCTGCAGAGGGTTTCCCTAAGAAGGTGGACCTAGCAGGGTCACCGGGGGACGGGGAGCTGTGCCTCACGGCCCTCACTTCGTCGGAGAAACCCTCATGCAGAGTTCAGAAACTTGTGTGTTGAGTATGTCGCTGTGAGCCTCCACCATTTAACTAGTGGGTGAAGCCTGAACTGTCTAGAGACAGACCAGACCAGCTGCACAACACAGACACTTCAAACCTGAGGACAAAATCTGAGAGAACAGAAAAAGGAAAGGAAACTTAGCTTAGAACCATGCAGCGCTACAGGAGACGGCAGCACTGCAGAGGTGAGGACCGGCACCTGTTTGAAAGAGACAGATGCACACAAACACACACACAACGACGAACGAGAAACAAACACAGAGAGAGGGAAAAGTGGTTATACAGAACTTGAGGACATTATCTACATGTAATTATCTACATACTTATAAATTTGTTGTGTTTTCTTTAACAATGTCAGAAGGAGAGAGGCACTGAGGCACCGTCTTCCGCCCCCCGGCGCTCCTGCTGCGCCTCCTCCTTCTGACAGGAACTGCCTGCAGAACAAGCATGAATGATGCCTGAGTGGACACACGCAACTCACAAGTTCCTGGCTCTGTCAGCTCCTCTGCAGAGGGTTTCCCTAAGAAGGTGGACCTAGCAGGGTCACCGGGGGACGGGGAGCTGTGCCTCACGGCCCTCACTTCGTCGGAGAAACCCTCATGCAGAGTTCAGAAACTTGTGTGTTGAGTATGTCGCTGTGAGCCTCCACCATTTAACTAGTGGGTGAAGCCTGAACTGTCTAGAGACAGACCAGACCAGCTGCACAACACAGACACTTCAAACCTGAGGACAAAATCTGAGAGAACAGAAAAAGGAAAGGAAACTTAGCTTAGAACCATGCAGCGCTACAGGAGACGGCAGCACTGCAGAGGTGAGGACCGGCACCTGTTTGAAAGAGACAGATGCACACAAACACACACACAACGACGAACGAGAAACAAACACAGAGAGAGGGAAAAGTGGTTATACAGAACTTGAGGACATTATCTACATGTAATTATCTACATACTTATAAATTTGTTGTGTTTTCTTTAACAATGTCAGAAGGAGAGAGGCACTGAGGCACCGTCTTCCGCCCCCCGGCGCTCCTGCTGCGCCTCCTCCTTCTGACAGGAACTGCCTGCAGAACAAGCATGAATGATGCCTGAGTGGACACACGCAACTCACAAGTTCCTGGCTCTGTCAGCTCCTCTGCAGAGGGTTTCCCTAAGAAGGTGGACCTAGCAGGGTCACCGGGGGACGGGGAGCTGTGCCTCACGGCCCTCACTTCGTCGGAGAAACCCTCATGCAGAGTTCAGAAACTTGTGTGTTGAGTATGTCGCTGTGAGCCTCCACCATTTAACTAGTGGGTGAAGCCTGAACTGTCTAGAGACAGACCAGACCAGCTGCACAACACAGACACTTCAAACCTGAGGACAAAATCTGAGAGAACAGAAAAAGGAAAGGAAACTTAGCTTAGAACCATGCAGCGCTACAGGAGACGGCAGCACTGCAGAGGTGAGGACCGGCACCTGTTTGAAAGAGACAGATGCACACAAACACACACACAACGACGAACGAGAAACAAACACAGAGAGAGGGAAAAGTGGTTATACAGAACTTGAGGACATTATCTACATGTAATTATCTACATACTTATAAATTTGTTGTGTTTTCTTTAACAATGTCAGAAGGAGAGAGGCACTGAGGCACCGTCTTCCGCCCCCCGGCGCTCCTGCTGCGCCTCCTCCTTCTGACAGGAACTGCCTGCAGAACAAGCATGAATGATGCCTGAGTGGACACACGCAACTCACAAGTTCCTGGCTCTGTCAGCTCCTCTGCAGAGGGTTTCCCTAAGAAGGTGGACCTAGCAGGGTCACCGGGGGACGGGGAGCTGTGCCTCACGGCCCTCACTTCGTCGGAGAAACCCTCATGCAGAGTTCAGAAACTTGTGTGTTGAGTATGTCGCTGTGAGCCTCCACCATTTAACTAGTGGGTGAAGCCTGAACTGTCTAGAGACAGACCAGACCAGCTGCACAACACAGACACTTCAAACCTGAGGACAAAATCTGAGAGAACAGAAAAAGGAAAGGAAACTTAGCTTAGAACCATGCAGCGCTACAGGAGACGGCAGCACTGCAGAGGTGAGGACCGGCACCTGTTTGAAAGAGACAGATGCACACAAACACACACACAACGACGAACGAGAAACAAACACAGAGAGAGGGAAAAGTGGTTATACAGAACTTGAGGACATTATCTACATGTAATTATCTACATACTTATAAATTTGTTGTGTTTTCTTTAACAATGTCAGAAGGAGAGAGGCACTGAGGCACCGTCTTCCGCCCCCCGGCGCTCCTGCTGCGCCTCCTCCTTCTGACAGGAACTGCCTGCAGAACAAGCATGAATGATGCCTGAGTGGACACACGCAACTCACAAGTTCCTGGCTCTGTCAGCTCCTCTGCAGAGGGTTTCCCTAAGAAGGTGGACCTAGCAGGGTCACCGGGGGACGGGGAGCTGTGCCTCACGGCCCTCACTTCGTCGGAGAAACCCTCATGCAGAGTTCAGAAACTTGTGTGTTGAGTATGTCGCTGTGAGCCTCCACCATTTAACTAGTGGGTGAAGCCTGAACTGTCTAGAGACAGACCAGACCAGCTGCACAACACAGACACTTCAAACCTGAGGACAAAATCTGAGAGAACAGAAAAAGGAAAGGAAACTTAGCTTAGAACCATGCAGCGCTACAGGAGACGGCAGCACTGCAGAGGTGAGGACCGGCACCTGTTTGAAAGAGACAGATGCACACAAACACACACACAACGACGAACGAGAAACAAACACAGAGAGAGGGAAAAGTGGTTATACAGAACTTGAGGACATTATCTACATGTAATTATCTACATACTTATAAATTTGTTGTGTTTTCTTTAACAATGTCAGAAGGAGAGAGGCACTGAGGCACCGTCTTCCGCCCCCCGGCGCTCCTGCTGCGCCTCCTCCTTCTGACAGGAACTGCCTGCAGAACAAGCATGAATGATGCCTGAGTGGACACACGCAACTCACAAGTTCCTGGCTCTGTCAGCTCCTCTGCAGAGGGTTTCCCTAAGAAGGTGGACCTAGCAGGGTCACCGGGGGACGGGGAGCTGTGCCTCACGGCCCTCACTTCGTCGGAGAAACCCTCATGCAGAGTTCAGAAACTTGTGTGTTGAGTATGTCGCTGTGAGCCTCCACCATTTAACTAGTGGGTGAAGCCTGAACTGTCTAGAGACAGACCAGACCAGCTGCACAACACAGACACTTCAAACCTGAGGACAAAATCTGAGAGAACAGAAAAAGGAAAGGAAACTTAGCTTAGAACCATGCAGCGCTACAGGAGACGGCAGCACTGCAGAGGTGAGGACCGGCACCTGTTTGAAAGAGACAGATGCACACAAACACACACACAACGACGAACGAGAAACAAACACAGAGAGAGGGAAAAGTGGTTATACAGAACTTGAGGACATTATCTACATGTAATTATCTACATACTTATAAATTTGTTGTGTTTTCTTTAACAATGTCAGAAGGAGAGAGGCACTGAGGCACCGTCTTCCGCCCCCCGGCGCTCCTGCTGCGCCTCCTCCTTCTGACAGGAACTGCCTGCAGAACAAGCATGAATGATGCCTGAGTGGACACACGCAACTCACAAGTTCCTGGCTCTGTCAGCTCCTCTGCAGAGGGTTTCCCTAAGAAGGTGGACCTAGCAGGGTCACCGGGGGACGGGGAGCTGTGCCTCACGGCCCTCACTTCGTCGGAGAAACCCTCATGCAGAGTTCAGAAACTTGTGTGTTGAGTATGTCGCTGTGAGCCTCCACCATTTAACTAGTGGGTGAAGCCTGAACTGTCTAGAGACAGACCAGACCAGCTGCACAACACAGACACTTCAAACCTGAGGACAAAATCTGAGAGAACAGAAAAAGGAAAGGAAACTTAGCTTAGAACCATGCAGCGCTACAGGAGACGGCAGCACTGCAGAGGTGAGGACCGGCACCTGTTTGAAAGAGACAGATGCACACAAACACACACACAACGACGAACGAGAAACAAACACAGAGAGAGGGAAAAGTGGTTATACAGAACTTGAGGACATTATCTACATGTAATTATCTACATACTTATAAATTTGTTGTGTTTTCTTTAACAATGTCAGAAGGAGAGAGGCACTGAGGCACCGTCTTCCGCCCCCCGGCGCTCCTGCTGCGCCTCCTCCTTCTGACAGGAACTGCCTGCAGAACAAGCATGAATGATGCCTGAGTGGACACACGCAACTCACAAGTTCCTGGCTCTGTCAGCTCCTCTGCAGAGGGTTTCCCTAAGAAGGTGGACCTAGCAGGGTCACCGGGGGACGGGGAGCTGTGCCTCACGGCCCTCACTTCGTCGGAGAAACCCTCATGCAGAGTTCAGAAACTTGTGTGTTGAGTATGTCGCTGTGAGCCTCCACCATTTAACTAGTGGGTGAAGCCTGAACTGTCTAGAGACAGACCAGACCAGCTGCACAACACAGACACTTCAAACCTGAGGACAAAATCTGAGAGAACAGAAAAAGGAAAGGAAACTTAGCTTAGAACCATGCAGCGCTACAGGAGACGGCAGCACTGCAGAGGTGAGGACCGGCACCTGTTTGAAAGAGACAGATGCACACAAACACACACACAACGACGAACGAGAAACAAACACAGAGAGAGGGAAAAGTGGTTATACAGAACTTGAGGACATTATCTACATGTAATTATCTACATACTTATAAATTTGTTGTGTTTTCTTTAACAATGTCAGAAGGAGAGAGGCACTGAGGCACCGTCTTCCGCCCCCCGGCGCTCCTGCTGCGCCTCCTCCTTCTGACAGGAACTGCCTGCAGAACAAGCATGAATGATGCCTGAGTGGACACACGCAACTCACAAGTTCCTGGCTCTGTCAGCTCCTCTGCAGAGGGTTTCCCTAAGAAGGTGGACCTAGCAGGGTCACCGGGGGACGGGGAGCTGTGCCTCACGGCCCTCACTTCGTCGGAGAAACCCTCATGCAGAGTTCAGAAACTTGTGTGTTGAGTATGTCGCTGTGAGCCTCCACCATTTAACTAGTGGGTGAAGCCTGAACTGTCTAGAGACAGACCAGACCAGCTGCACAACACAGACACTTCAAACCTGAGGACAAAATCTGAGAGAACAGAAAAAGGAAAGGAAACTTAGCTTAGAACCATGCAGCGCTACAGGAGACGGCAGCACTGCAGAGGTGAGGACCGGCACCTGTTTGAAAGAGACAGATGCACACAAACACACACACAACGACGAACGAGAAACAAACACAGAGAGAGGGAAAAGTGGTTATACAGAACTTGAGGACATTATCTACATGTAATTATCTACATACTTATAAATTTGTTGTGTTTTCTTTAACAATGTCAGAAGGAGAGAGGCACTGAGGCACCGTCTTCCGCCCCCCGGCGCTCCTGCTGCGCCTCCTCCTTCTGACAGGAACTGCCTGCAGAACAAGCATGAATGATGCCTGAGTGGACACACGCAACTCACAAGTTCCTGGCTCTGTCAGCTCCTCTGCAGAGGGTTTCCCTAAGAAGGTGGACCTAGCAGGGTCACCGGGGGACGGGGAGCTGTGCCTCACGGCCCTCACTTCGTCGGAGAAACCCTCATGCAGAGTTCAGAAACTTGTGTGTTGAGTATGTCGCTGTGAGCCTCCACCATTTAACTAGTGGGTGAAGCCTGAACTGTCTAGAGACAGACCAGACCAGCTGCACAACACAGACACTTCAAACCTGAGGACAAAATCTGAGAGAACAGAAAAAGGAAAGGAAACTTAGCTTAGAACCATGCAGCGCTACAGGAGACGGCAGCACTGCAGAGGTGAGGACCGGCACCTGTTTGAAAGAGACAGATGCACACAAACACACACACAACGACGAACGAGAAACAAACACAGAGAGAGGGAAAAGTGGTTATACAGAACTTGAGGACATTATCTACATGTAATTATCTACATACTTATAAATTTGTTGTGTTTTCTTTAACAATGTCAGAAGGAGAGAGGCACTGAGGCACCGTCTTCCGCCCCCCGGCGCTCCTGCTGCGCCTCCTCCTTCTGACAGGAACTGCCTGCAGAACAAGCATGAATGATGCCTGAGTGGACACACGCAACTCACAAGTTCCTGGCTCTGTCAGCTCCTCTGCAGAGGGTTTCCCTAAGAAGGTGGACCTAGCAGGGTCACCGGGGGACGGGGAGCTGTGCCTCACGGCCCTCACTTCGTCGGAGAAACCCTCATGCAGAGTTCAGAAACTTGTGTGTTGAGTATGTCGCTGTGAGCCTCCACCATTTAACTAGTGGGTGAAGCCTGAACTGTCTAGAGACAGACCAGACCAGCTGCACAACACAGACACTTCAAACCTGAGGACAAAATCTGAGAGAACAGAAAAAGGAAAGGAAACTTAGCTTAGAACCATGCAGCGCTACAGGAGACGGCAGCACTGCAGAGGTGAGGACCGGCACCTGTTTGAAAGAGACAGATGCACACAAACACACACACAACGACGAACGAGAAACAAACACAGAGAGAGGGAAAAGTGGTTATACAGAACTTGAGGACATTATCTACATGTAATTATCTACATACTTATAAATTTGTTGTGTTTTCTTTAACAATGTCAGAAGGAGAGAGGCACTGAGGCACCGTCTTCCGCCCCCCGGCGCTCCTGCTGCGCCTCCTCCTTCTGACAGGAACTGCCTGCAGAACAAGCATGAATGATGCCTGAGTGGACACACGCAACTCACAAGTTCCTGGCTCTGTCAGCTCCTCTGCAGAGGGTTTCCCTAAGAAGGTGGACCTAGCAGGGTCACCGGGGGACGGGGAGCTGTGCCTCACGGCCCTCACTTCGTCGGAGAAACCCTCATGCAGAGTTCAGAAACTTGTGTGTTGAGTATGTCGCTGTGAGCCTCCACCATTTAACTAGTGGGTGAAGCCTGAACTGTCTAGAGACAGACCAGACCAGCTGCACAACACAGACACTTCAAACCTGAGGACAAAATCTGAGAGAACAGAAAAAGGAAAGGAAACTTAGCTTAGAACCATGCAGCGCTACAGGAGACGGCAGCACTGCAGAGGTGAGGACCGGCACCTGTTTGAAAGAGACAGATGCACACAAACACACACACAACGACGAACGAGAAACAAACACAGAGAGAGGGAAAAGTGGTTATACAGAACTTGAGGACATTATCTACATGTAATTATCTACATACTTATAAATTTGTTGTGTTTTCTTTAACAATGTCAGAAGGAGAGAGGCACTGAGGCACCGTCTTCCGCCCCCCGGCGCTCCTGCTGCGCCTCCTCCTTCTGACAGGAACTGCCTGCAGAACAAGCATGAATGATGCCTGAGTGGACACACGCAACTCACAAGTTCCTGGCTCTGTCAGCTCCTCTGCAGAGGGTTTCCCTAAGAAGGTGGACCTAGCAGGGTCACCGGGGGACGGGGAGCTGTGCCTCACGGCCCTCACTTCGTCGGAGAAACCCTCATGCAGAGTTCAGAAACTTGTGTGTTGAGTATGTCGCTGTGAGCCTCCACCATTTAACTAGTGGGTGAAGCCTGAACTGTCTAGAGACAGACCAGACCAGCTGCACAACACAGACACTTCAAACCTGAGGACAAAATCTGAGAGAACAGAAAAAGGAAAGGAAACTTAGCTTAGAACCATGCAGCGCTACAGGAGACGGCAGCACTGCAGAGGTGAGGACCGGCACCTGTTTGAAAGAGACAGATGCACACAAACACACACACAACGACGAACGAGAAACAAACACAGAGAGAGGGAAAAGTGGTTATACAGAACTTGAGGACATTATCTACATGTAATTATCTACATACTTATAAATTTGTTGTGTTTTCTTTAACAATGTCAGAAGGAGAGAGGCACTGAGGCACCGTCTTCCGCCCCCCGGCGCTCCTGCTGCGCCTCCTCCTTCTGACAGGAACTGCCTGCAGAACAAGCATGAATGATGCCTGAGTGGACACACGCAACTCACAAGTTCCTGGCTCTGTCAGCTCCTCTGCAGAGGGTTTCCCTAAGAAGGTGGACCTAGCAGGGTCACCGGGGGACGGGGAGCTGTGCCTCACGGCCCTCACTTCGTCGGAGAAACCCTCATGCAGAGTTCAGAAACTTGTGTGTTGAGTATGTCGCTGTGAGCCTCCACCATTTAACTAGTGGGTGAAGCCTGAACTGTCTAGAGACAGACCAGACCAGCTGCACAACACAGACACTTCAAACCTGAGGACAAAATCTGAGAGAACAGAAAAAGGAAAGGAAACTTAGCTTAGAACCATGCAGCGCTACAGGAGACGGCAGCACTGCAGAGGTGAGGACCGGCACCTGTTTGAAAGAGACAGATGCACACAAACACACACACAACGACGAACGAGAAACAAACACAGAGAGAGGGAAAAGTGGTTATACAGAACTTGAGGACATTATCTACATGTAATTATCTACATACTTATAAATTTGTTGTGTTTTCTTTAACAATGTCAGAAGGAGAGAGGCACTGAGGCACCGTCTTCCGCCCCCCGGCGCTCCTGCTGCGCCTCCTCCTTCTGACAGGAACTGCCTGCAGAACAAGCATGAATGATGCCTGAGTGGACACACGCAACTCACAAGTTCCTGGCTCTGTCAGCTCCTCTGCAGAGGGTTTCCCTAAGAAGGTGGACCTAGCAGGGTCACCGGGGGACGGGGAGCTGTGCCTCACGGCCCTCACTTCGTCGGAGAAACCCTCATGCAGAGTTCAGAAACTTGTGTGTTGAGTATGTCGCTGTGAGCCTCCACCATTTAACTAGTGGGTGAAGCCTGAACTGTCTAGAGACAGACCAGACCAGCTGCACAACACAGACACTTCAAACCTGAGGACAAAATCTGAGAGAACAGAAAAAGGAAAGGAAACTTAGCTTAGAACCATGCAGCGCTACAGGAGACGGCAGCACTGCAGAGGTGAGGACCGGCACCTGTTTGAAAGAGACAGATGCACACAAACACACACACAACGACGAACGAGAAACAAACACAGAGAGAGGGAAAAGTGGTTATACAGAACTTGAGGACATTATCTACATGTAATTATCTACATACTTATAAATTTGTTGTGTTTTCTTTAACAATGTCAGAAGGAGAGAGGCACTGAGGCACCGTCTTCCGCCCCCCGGCGCTCCTGCTGCGCCTCCTCCTTCTGACAGGAACTGCCTGCAGAACAAGCATGAATGATGCCTGAGTGGACACACGCAACTCACAAGTTCCTGGCTCTGTCAGCTCCTCTGCAGAGGGTTTCCCTAAGAAGGTGGACCTAGCAGGGTCACCGGGGGACGGGGAGCTGTGCCTCACGGCCCTCACTTCGTCGGAGAAACCCTCATGCAGAGTTCAGAAACTTGTGTGTTGAGTATGTCGCTGTGAGCCTCCACCATTTAACTAGTGGGTGAAGCCTGAACTGTCTAGAGACAGACCAGACCAGCTGCACAACACAGACACTTCAAACCTGAGGACAAAATCTGAGAGAACAGAAAAAGGAAAGGAAACTTAGCTTAGAACCATGCAGCGCTACAGGAGACGGCAGCACTGCAGAGGTGAGGACCGGCACCTGTTTGAAAGAGACAGATGCACACAAACACACACACAACGACGAACGAGAAACAAACACAGAGAGAGGGAAAAGTGGTTATACAGAACTTGAGGACATTATCTACATGTAATTATCTACATACTTATAAATTTGTTGTGTTTTCTTTAACAATGTCAGAAGGAGAGAGGCACTGAGGCACCGTCTTCCGCCCCCCGGCGCTCCTGCTGCGCCTCCTCCTTCTGACAGGAACTGCCTGCAGAACAAGCATGAATGATGCCTGAGTGGACACACGCAACTCACAAGTTCCTGGCTCTGTCAGCTCCTCTGCAGAGGGTTTCCCTAAGAAGGTGGACCTAGCAGGGTCACCGGGGGACGGGGAGCTGTGCCTCACGGCCCTCACTTCGTCGGAGAAACCCTCATGCAGAGTTCAGAAACTTGTGTGTTGAGTATGTCGCTGTGAGCCTCCACCATTTAACTAGTGGGTGAAGCCTGAACTGTCTAGAGACAGACCAGACCAGCTGCACAACACAGACACTTCAAACCTGAGGACAAAATCTGAGAGAACAGAAAAAGGAAAGGAAACTTAGCTTAGAACCATGCAGCGCTACAGGAGACGGCAGCACTGCAGAGGTGAGGACCGGCACCTGTTTGAAAGAGACAGATGCACACAAACACACACACAACGACGAACGAGAAACAAACACAGAGAGAGGGAAAAGTGGTTATACAGAACTTGAGGACATTATCTACATGTAATTATCTACATACTTATAAATTTGTTGTGTTTTCTTTAACAATGTCAGAAGGAGAGAGGCACTGAGGCACCGTCTTCCGCCCCCCGGCGCTCCTGCTGCGCCTCCTCCTTCTGACAGGAACTGCCTGCAGAACAAGCATGAATGATGCCTGAGTGGACACACGCAACTCACAAGTTCCTGGCTCTGTCAGCTCCTCTGCAGAGGGTTTCCCTAAGAAGGTGGACCTAGCAGGGTCACCGGGGGACGGGGAGCTGTGCCTCACGGCCCTCACTTCGTCGGAGAAACCCTCATGCAGAGTTCAGAAACTTGTGTGTTGAGTATGTCGCTGTGAGCCTCCACCATTTAACTAGTGGGTGAAGCCTGAACTGTCTAGAGACAGACCAGACCAGCTGCACAACACAGACACTTCAAACCTGAGGACAAAATCTGAGAGAACAGAAAAAGGAAAGGAAACTTAGCTTAGAACCATGCAGCGCTACAGGAGACGGCAGCACTGCAGAGGTGAGGACCGGCACCTGTTTGAAAGAGACAGATGCACACAAACACACACACAACGACGAACGAGAAACAAACACAGAGAGAGGGAAAAGTGGTTATACAGAACTTGAGGACATTATCTACATGTAATTATCTACATACTTATAAATTTGTTGTGTTTTCTTTAACAATGTCAGAAGGAGAGAGGCACTGAGGCACCGTCTTCCGCCCCCCGGCGCTCCTGCTGCGCCTCCTCCTTCTGACAGGAACTGCCTGCAGAACAAGCATGAATGATGCCTGAGTGGACACACGCAACTCACAAGTTCCTGGCTCTGTCAGCTCCTCTGCAGAGGGTTTCCCTAAGAAGGTGGACCTAGCAGGGTCACCGGGGGACGGGGAGCTGTGCCTCACGGCCCTCACTTCGTCGGAGAAACCCTCATGCAGAGTTCAGAAACTTGTGTGTTGAGTATGTCGCTGTGAGCCTCCACCATTTAACTAGTGGGTGAAGCCTGAACTGTCTAGAGACAGACCAGACCAGCTGCACAACACAGACACTTCAAACCTGAGGACAAAATCTGAGAGAACAGAAAAAGGAAAGGAAACTTAGCTTAGAACCATGCAGCGCTACAGGAGACGGCAGCACTGCAGAGGTGAGGACCGGCACCTGTTTGAAAGAGACAGATGCACACAAACACACACACAACGACGAACGAGAAACAAACTGTCAAGGGTTGACAATTTGTTCAAACACAGTAAGAGAGAAATGAGACACTGGCAGACCGACTCAGAGTTTCAAAGACGTGCGCACGGGTGAGAGTCTCTGAGCAGACTAACACACCGAGCACCGTTTACTCGCTTTATTTATAAGGCAAAATGGGTTACATAATACTTCCTCTTTCAACTGAAGAGGGGAGAGCTCAGGCATTGTCTTAGCTATCTAACTTCTGCACACAAACTGAAAAACAACGACACAGCAGTATTCATGCTTATCTGACATCGCAGACACTGAAGTAAAGAATGCATGTATATGTCCTGTCTTTGTCAAACATCTCACACACTTAAGCAAGGAATACATTGTGTTCTTTTCAACAGTAAGCTTTACCGTGTGAAAATATATAAACACTTGATTATAAGGCATACTTGTTTCTACTTGATTATACTTTAATGATTTAACTAAAATAAAAATTCTCTTAACATTCCCTCCTGATGTTAATATATTTCACATGTTTTACTCAATGCATAGTCACTTGTTAGTCACATTTTCAACTTGCACGTCATTCAGTGAAATAATTAAACAACAAGCTTGTCAAGATTGTCATAGAGATTTTCTTCTCTCTCTCCCACACTCAGCATACCATACTGACGATAGGGATCCTCCATAACTGACTGAGCCAAGACATGGTTTCCTAACATACGCTTGAACATGTTTGTCATTATGCTTCTCAAACATGGGATAATACAAGCAATGAAAAGGCAAAATAGTAACATCACACTGAAAAGGGCCAACAGGCCTTTAATCAGTAGAGATTTCCAAGAGCCGCTCAGTTGTTTCAAAACATTCAAAGCATTTGTCATGTTTAATGAATGGATGTTATCAGGTATGTAGGTACAACATGTAGTGTTAAACAATACGCAGAGACCACCTTTCTCTGCGAGAATGATGTCTAAAGCCACTCGGTGCTGCATGACAGTGATGCGAATTGCATCAATTTCTTCATTCTGTCCTTGATTAATGCGGGTTGAAGCATTTAAAAATAATCCAAAACGATAGTCCAGGGTTTCTATCCGTAGTGCGTGTTTCCCTACTCCTATCCATGGAAACAAAGCGTGTATTACCTTCTGGCTCTTGGTCCAGAGTTTGAAGTCATCTGGTACATCAGAACCAAGATATGGATCATGGGGCTTGAGGCCTGTGCTACGTTTAGCTCTGGTGTTGATGTTCACTGACATCTTAAAGGTGTGGTCAGATACCAGAACAGGGGCACAGAGTCCGGTGCTGTTTGGTGGCAGCATGAAATAGACTTTCAGGCCACACGCCCAAGCTGCGCCCTGTACCCAGTATGTACCTGTCGATGAGCCGATGCCATCCCAATCTGGTGCCGCCAGGATCATGGAGCAGTTTCGGTTTTGTCCTAATTTCTTCAGACCCTGGGGCGTACCTGTTTGTCCGGTTGCTCCTGTGAAGTTAAAGCACACTGGGTGTTGTATGTCAGGTGGCAAAACAACTGAGAATGATTTCAGTTTTCTATGGCTGACGTTTATATGCACCCAGTAGGCTTCATTGCAGGTGTAGTTTATATTTGGGTACTGGTGGGTGCAGTTTGTTATGTTGTAGATTAAAGACTTTACACTCTGTGGGACTATATATTGTGTAGTGTTGTGGCATGTGTTGCTGTTTTGGTCCTTTATGGATCCACCTATCACCATCACAGGTTTTCCTGGTGTTGAGCAGGTCCCGGTAATGGCTTTGTCATATATGCAGAGTGCTTCAGCCTTGGTTGGGGGTTTTCCATACACTGTGGCATGGAGTGCTGTCGTGGGCATATGTGAGCAGACATAGCAGTTTGCGGCATTGTCTTCTCTGTGCACTCTGTCATGGACATACCGGTACCATGCATTGTTCAGCCACGGGTGGTTGTGTTCTTTGTCTATCTCCTTCAGGTGCGAGTTGTCGTGGGTCCACCTCTTAGGTCGGAGAATAATTGGTACTGTCTTGTGGGTTCCACTGGGCATCAACCAAAAGAGTGTCGTCATCAGGAGGATAGCCATTAGACAGAATATGTAGCACATGAGTAGTTTTCGTTTGATGTCACAAGCGCCCAAGCACAACAGCTTTGGGGCTGGAACTGGTGCTAGCATTGATTCTGAAGCTGGTTCTTCTTCTGGATTTATCAGGTTGTTTTCCTCAGTCATCTTGTTGAGATTTTATTCAGGCGTCCCTGGTGTTATTATTGGTTCTGCTCTTCGGTGGGATAGGTCAGTCTGATCTTCAGGGCGACCAGGCACACCCGAGCTCCCACGTGAGTAGCACTGCCGAGGAAGCACAGGGCGGGAAACCCGTTCAGCCCTGTCCTCCAGCAGGGGTTCACGTAAGAGTCAGGGGAACCGGCGTCTTATTGTGGTGCAAACACTTTCTTCACGTGGGATTGATGAATCCACGAAACTCGTTCGGCTATCTTACACGCCGTGGGTGTGGTAAGTAGCACCTGGAAGGGACCTTCCCACTTTGGAGCACTCCAGTTTTTCCGCTGGAGGACTTTAATCAGAATCCAATCACCGGGGTTCAACCTGCAAGAAACTGAAGAAAAGTCACTCGGCAGTTGATTGCTTAATCTCACTTCTTTATTCTCAAATAGTTTTGTCATCCATTCTGCCATTGTTGTTTCTGCAATAGATTTATTAATTGGCTCACTCATTATGGGGAGTGGAAAATGTCTGCCATGTACGATTTCAAATGGCGTTAGACCACCTGTTCCTTGAGTTATTCTCATCCATAATTTAACCAAGCTTAGACATTCAGGCCAAGGTTTTTTAGTCTCTTCCATACATTTCCTCAACCTTTGTTTAATTGTGCCGTTAGTTCTCTCGACTAATCCTGCACTTTGTGGATGATAAGAACAGTGATGTTTTATGCTGAAGCCTAAAGCTTCAGAAACTTTACTTATTACTTCATTTACAAAATGTGTGCCATTGTCTGATCTTATCAGAGATGGAATACCGTACGTTGGAATAAAATGATTACATAGACATTTTGCTACTGATATTGCATCTGCTTTTTTCACTGGGTATATTTCTGGCCACTTGGAAAATACATCAATTATCACAAGTGCATATTTGGAGGATTGTGATTCATTTAATTCTATGAAATCCATGTGGACAGTGTGAAATGGATGCGGTGGTATAGGGAAATGCCCTCGCTTTGGACGTAGATTTCCCTGTGCGTTGTGTCTTTGGCAAATCATACATGTTCTGATAAACTCTTGTGCTGAACTTTCAAAATTTTTTGTATAGAATTGTTTATTAAGAATATTAATCATCCCTCCTGATGACACATGAGTTTTCCCATGTGTCACTAAAGCAGCAGTTCTATGCAAAGATTTTGGAAGCACTGGTTTGCCATTACACATCATAAGGTTGTCTTTTAATTCTGCTCCATCTTTCACCCAAGATTTTTGTTCACTCAGCGATGCTGTTTTCTGTGCATCTGCTAGTATTTCTAAAGGTATTAGATCTATGGTTTCTGTTGTTAAAACATCAATTTGTTTTTCTGCAGCTGCTTTTGCTGCTTTGTCAGCAAAGTTATTTCCTCTCGTAATTTCTGTGTCATCCTTTTGATGAGCTGCACATTTGCATAGTGCTAATTCTTTTGGCAACGTTATTACTTCTAATAGCTTTTTTAGAAGGTTTGCATGTTGAACTGTGTTGCCTGAGGAAGTTGTCATTCCTCTGTTATGCCATATTTTAGCGAAATGATGAACTGCTGAATAGACATATTGACTGACTGTGTAAACATTAACACTTTGACCCTTATATAAAGTACATGCTCTGATGACTGCGGTTAGTTCTGCGCTTTGAGCAGAGTTTGAGGAGCTGAGAGCTTTTGCTTCTATCACTTTATCAACAGTTGTGACCGCATAACCCACACAATTTCTACCGTGAATGTCTTTTGACGCTGAGCCGTCCACAAAAACATTACTGAAACTGCTCTGGGGGGAGCTGTATATATCAGTGCGAGGTTTTGTATCTTCCTCTAATTTTTGAATGCAACAGTGTTGTTCTCCGTCCAGAGAAGTCGGCAAAAGTGTACTTGGGTTTAGCTGGCCACACTTCTCTATTTTTATGTGTGATTGTGTAAGTAGAATCCCCACATAAGAAAGTTGTCTTGCATGCGTGAGGAAAGAGAGGTTCGCTTGGAGCAAAATAGAGGTCACTGCATGTGGGACTTTGATGATCAATTTATGTCCTAGAACAATGTCTGCACATTTTTTAACTGCCTCTGCTGCTGCTGCGCATGCCTGAACACAGGTAGGTAATCCAGCAGCTACAGAGTCAAGTTTGCATGAGTAGAAAGCTAATGGACGTTGTTTTTCTCCAAAAGCTTGAGTTAAGACTGCTTTCATATACCCTCCTGCACCATCAACATGGAGAACGAAAGGTTTTCCATAGTCTGGTAATGCTAAGACGGTACATGTCTGCAGTGCTATTTTCAAATCAACGAAAGCTTTTTCTGCTTCTGGAGTCCATTGTACTTTGTCTTTTAATGCTAGATCTTTACCATAAATGAGGTTCTGTAGTGGTTGAGCTAGTAATGCGTATTCTGGAATCCAGCATCTACAGAAATTGCACAGTCCTAAAAAACTCATCATTTGTTGTTTAGTTACTGGTTTTGGGGCATTTTGGACTGCTATCTTTCTGCTCTCTAACAGCTGCCTGCCTTGTCCTGTCAATTTGTGGCCAAGGTATGTTACTTCCTGGCTCCACAATTGCAGTTTATGCTGTGACACTTTATGGCCTTGCTCTGCGAGATGTTGCAAAACTGTTAATGTGTTTTCTTTGCACTCATCTTTTGTATGGCCTGTGATCAATATATCATCTACATACAACAAGAACTGCCCTGGGGCAGGGAGCGTACAAGATGACATTGATTTTCTCAAAGCCTCTGCATACAGAGTTGGGCTATTCTGGAATCCCTGAGGCAACCTTGTATAAGTATACTTTTGATTGTCAAAGGTGAATCCGAATAACTTCTGTGAGTCAGGGTGCAGAGGTACAGAGAAGAAGGCATTGGACAAGTCTATTACAGAGAACCACCGTTCTTTTGGTGTTACTTGATTTAGAATTGTGTGTGGATTTGCAACCACTGGAGGTATTTGCTCTGTTACCTCATTTATTGCTCTTAGATCATGAACTAAGCGATATTTTCCTGTATTAGCCTTTTTTACTGGAAAAATTGGTGTATTACACGTGGCTTCATTAGTTTTCACGAGAATACCTGCTTTTTGCATCTCTGCTATGACTGGTCTGATACCTTCTTTTGCCTCTGCACTCAAGGGATATTGTGGTTTTACAGGCCTATATGAGGTTGTAGTTTTCACCACTACTGGATCTGCTCCTTTTATTAGGCCTACATCCGTGGGTCCTTGAGACCATAATGTTTGTGGCAGCTTCTCTAGTTCTGGATGTGCTTCAATTGTTAATACTTGTCATTCATCTTGCTCTGTTGTGGCTAAATGTGTGGCTGGTGTGGCTGTCACCGGCCAACACAGCGTTAGCCTCATGCACCCAGTTCTACGGCCTTTTTGCCAGTCCTCACACTCTATTTTGTCATATCTGTCCATTTCTACATTTCTCAGCACTGTGCCTAACTCAGACCAAGGCGTTTGGTCGTTGCGTGCAACAGATACATGAGGGTTGCATATCTTATTTAAGCGCTGCACTGCATCTGTCTGTAACACTGAGCATACTGCATTACCACTCTGTGTCACATACAGGTGTTGTAGGACTAGTTTTTGCGGTCCTAGTCTGTGCACTTGTTGATCATAAATTTTGTCTGGACCTGGGACATATTTATACCACAAGGTGTTGTGATATTTTGCTGGGTCCTGTCTATGTGAGTGCTCAGGTAAGTACATATTAGCTTTGGCCTCTAATGGTTCAAGTTTTGGTAAATCTAAGGCCCAGTAATAATTTGGCTCACCTAAACCTTCACAAACAAAAATATCTTCAGTTTGGCTCTGACTTTCAGAGAGTAGGAGTCTGGCTTTCATGCCACTTTCTTCAGGAAAAACTCCTATTTTTAATTTTGTTAAAGCATCTCTTCCTAACAAATTTAGTGGACAAGATGGATCATAGATGCACTGATTTTTGCAGGCACGGCCACTATCTCTATGTGACATAAAAAGGGGGTCGGTTAGATGCTGTTTTGTCACATGTCCTGAGGCTGATTTCACGATTAAGGTATCTTTTGAAGAGGTTAAATTTGGGACTTCTACTGTTAGGACAGTTTTACAAGCACCTGTGTCGCAAAGGAATTTTATTGGGACCCCGTTAACGTGCACTATAACGGTGGGCTTTGCTTCTGAGCCTAGCAGCAGTTGTTCAATGTTGTAAACTTCCCCTTCACTTGTTTCACTTCCCTTTTCTTGTGCTAGTCATTCATCACGGCGTCTGCGCCTGTCATCTCCACCTTCCTGTTCTTGGCTTACATTTCTACAGTTTCGAGCAAAGTGCCCGATTTTACCACAGTTATAACATCTCATATCTCTTCTATCTCTTCTTTGTCCTGCTTTTTGCTTTCCCCTACTTTGCTTAAAACCTGCCGTGTGTTGCTGTCCTGAGAAGGCTATAAAGCCTGTCTCTGGATCAATCATGAAAACTCCTTCTGTTTTTTCTTTTTGTTTTTGAATTTTGACTGCATGCTCAGCATATTGTAGGGCTTCAGGCAAGGTTCCTGTATTTTGAGTGACCCAGTGTTTGTCTACATGTGCTTTTATCTTAGGCAGTAGACCATTTAGGAAGGCATTTTTTAATTGTTGTTGAAAAGCAGACAGTGGATCGGCATCATAATTTAGCCCTGAGTTTTGTCTGAAAACTGGGCGTAGGCGATCCAAATAGTCTGATGCTGTCTCTCCTTCCTTTTGTTTGCACTCTCCTATCTTTCCATAATCTGGCCTTGGGGCTAAAATAACTTCTATTCTGCCATACAAGTTATTAAGCTCCTGTATTAATTGGGGAGTGTCTGGCCCCAACACGTCACCGTTTAAATCATTTCCTGTAAATTGACCTCTAGCTCTAGGAAGACTTAAACCTAATAAATCTTGAAAAACTTGATGCATCTCATGACCATTTAAACCCCACCCCTGACGGATCAATTCCACTGCATCTCGCCACGGCCGGAAGCCTTCTTTAAGGGGTGGCACATCTTTTAGTACATTCTCTCTGTCTTTATGAGACCAGGGTCGGAATGCATAAATTAAAGGCTCACCGTCTACTGGTATGACTCCTTGGGCGTCTGGGGGACCAGTGGGTTGACCGTACCTGGGGTTAGATAAGGCTACCATTGGAAACTGACCTACAATTTCTGTTTTTTTTGGAATGACCATGCTTAGTCATAAGATCAAGTTGTTGTCTGGCCTCCATATAGGGATTTGAAACAAAAGGTTTGTGAGGAGAGCTTACAGGAAGTGCTGACGTAAGGTTAGGTGCAGTTGCTGCAGGCTGTGCAGGCTGAAGAGCATAAGGAGGGGGGTACGGTTTTTCTTCTCCTGCAGTTTTCTGTTTATCTTTAGTTTCCTGCTTTTGGGCACGTTTAGCAATGCGTTTATCGTTTTCTACCATCCACGCCTTGAAAAGGTGCCATTCTGCTAAGCGTTTTGCTTTTTTCTTTTGGCTCTTTTCCTCAAATAATTCTTTTTGTAAAGCAGCCTTTAAAGCAGTTATTGATTCTTGATTGCATTTGCCTTGCCAGGCTGGGCAATAAATTTTATGTGGATTTCTCCACCTATTTGCACTGACTCTTCCTGCATTTGGACAGTTTTTTTCCAACCATCCTTCATCTGCTGTTAATTTTACTTTAGTTTTAGAGTTACCCATTTTGAACTAATTACGTCAGAACTGTGACACCTTCTTTGGCATGAAAAAGTGAGAATGGGTTTTCGATAACAGCCTTCTACTCTCCCACTAATTGAGAGAGCGGTTATCAATTTTACGTGATGAAGCACAACCCTTTTTTCCACCTTTACCAATACGTGAGTGTACACAGGAAAACAGTTTGAGAAGTGGTTCGACCGCGTATTGGGTCGTAAAAACAACTCACTCCTCACAAACAAAGCGCGTTTCTATGATTTTTATTGAGATTTTCCGTAGGCCTATTTATTTGTGTAACACCTTCACCTTCAGCCACTCTTCTTGAGTGACCGGAAACCTGTTCCGTTGCAGCCACTCCCAGAGCGACCGGAACTTTTAATAGCGATTTTTCTAGAATTTCGCTCTTGCCTGTCGTCTTCTTAGTCCCGCATGGACACTGAGATCTGTCGGCGTACCTAGGTTTACACACTACTTAAAGGAAAATCTCAATATCAACGTATTTTAGCGCTTGGTGGAATGCGTGTCATATTCACCTCTACTGTGGCGCTGCGTTTTAAGATCCGGTGCTCATCGGGTCCTGGAGCCGTGAAGGCCGAACGCTGACCGGAGATCGAATTCACGTTCCCGGGTTTTTCGTTTTACTGATCAGATTTCTTCCAGCGCAGGCGTCACGACGTCAGGATCCGATGGAGACCGTCTGTGGAAAACTAGACGTTAAAATAACAGTCAGTTCTCCGGCTACGAAGGACCAATTAAATGTCAAGGGTTGACAATTTGTTCAAACACAGTAAGAGAGAAATGAGACACTGGCAGACCGACTCAGAGTTTCAAAGACGTGCGCACGGGTGAGAGTCTCTGAGCAGACTAACACACCGAGCACCGTTTACTCGCTTTATTTATAAGGCAAAATGGGTTACATAATACTTCCTCTTTCAACTGAAGAGGGGAGAGCTCAGGCATTGTCTTAGCTATCTAACTTCTGCACACAAACTGAAAAACAACGACACAGCAGTATTCATGCTTATCTGACATCGCAGACACTGAAGTAAAGAATGCATGTATATGTCCTGTCTTTGTCAAACATCTCACACACTTAAGCAAGGAATACATTGTGTTCTTTTCAACAGTAAGCTTTACCGTGTGAAAATATATAAACACTTGATTATAAGGCATACTTGTTTCTTACTTTAATGATTTAACTAAAATAAAAATTCTCTTAACACAAACACAGAGAGAGGGAAAAGTGGTTATACAGAACTTGAGGACATTATCTACATGTAATTATCTACATACTTATAAATTTGTTGTGTTTTCTTTAACAATGTCAGAAGGAGAGAGGCACTGAGGCACCGTCTTCCGCCCCCCGGCGCTCCTGCTGCGCCTCCTCCTTCTGACAGGAACTGCCTGCAGAACAAGCATGAATGATGCCTGAGTGGACACACGCAACTCACAAGTTCCTGGCTCTGTCAGCTCCTCTGCAGAGGGTTTCCCTAAGAAGGTGGACCTAGCAGGGTCACCGGGGGACGGGGAGCTGTGCCTCACGGCCCTCACTTCGTCGGAGAAACCCTCATGCAGAGTTCAGAAACTTGTGTGTTGAGTATGTCGCTGTGAGCCTCCACCATTTAACTAGTGGGTGAAGCCTGAACTGTCTAGAGACAGACCAGACCAGCTGCACAACACAGACACTTCAAACCTGAGGACAAAATCTGAGAGAACAGAAAAAGGAAAGGAAACTTAGCTTAGAACCATGCAGCGCTACAGGAGACGGCAGCACTGCAGAGGTGAGGACCGGCACCTGTTTGAAAGAGACAGATGCACACAAACACACACACAACGACGAACGAGAAACAAACACAGAGAGAGGGAAAAGTGGTTATACAGAACTTGAGGACATTATCTACATGTAATTATCTACATACTTATAAATTTGTTGTGTTTTCTTTAACAATGTCAGAAGGAGAGAGGCACTGAGGCACCGTCTTCCGCCCCCCGGCGCTCCTGCTGCGCCTCCTCCTTCTGACAGGAACTGCCTGCAGAACAAGCATGAATGATGCCTGAGTGGACACACGCAACTCACAAGTTCCTGGCTCTGTCAGCTCCTCTGCAGAGGGTTTCCCTAAGAAGGTGGACCTAGCAGGGTCACCGGGGGACGGGGAGCTGTGCCTCACGGCCCTCACTTCGTCGGAGAAACCCTCATGCAGAGTTCAGAAACTTGTGTGTTGAGTATGTCGCTGTGAGCCTCCACCATTTAACTAGTGGGTGAAGCCTGAACTGTCTAGAGACAGACCAGACCAGCTGCACAACACAGACACTTCAAACCTGAGGACAAAATCTGAGAGAACAGAAAAAGGAAAGGAAACTTAGCTTAGAACCATGCAGCGCTACAGGAGACGGCAGCACTGCAGAGGTGAGGACCGGCACCTGTTTGAAAGAGACAGATGCACACAAACACACACACAACGACGAACGAGAAACAAACACAGAGAGAGGAAAAAGTGGTTATACAGAACTTGAGGACATTATCTACATGTAATTATCTACATACTTATAAATTTGTTGTGTTTTCTTTAACAATGTCAGAAGGAGAGAGGCACTGAGGCACCGTCTTCCGCCCCCCGGCGCTCCTGCTGCGCCTCCTCCTTCTGACAGGAACTGCCTGCAGAACAAGCATGAATGATGCCTGAGTGGACACACGCAACTCACAAGTTCCTGGCTCTGTCAGCTCCTCTGCAGAGGGTTTCCCTAAGAAGGTGGACCTAGCAGGGTCACCGGGGGACGGGGAGCTGTGCCTCACGGCCCTCACTTCGTCGGAGAAACCCTCATGCAGAGTTCAGAAACTTGTGTGTTGAGTATGTCGCTGTGAGCCTCCACCATTTAACTAGTGGGTGAAGCCTGAACTGTCTAGAGACAGACCAGACCAGCTGCACAACACAGACACTTCAAACCTGAGGACAAAATCTGAGAGAACAGAAAAAGGAAAGGAAACTTAGCTTAGAACCATGCAGCGCTACAGGAGACGGCAGCACTGCAGAGGTGAGGACCGGCACCTGTTTGAAAGAGACAGATGCACACAAACACACACACAACGACGAACGAGAAACAAACACAGAGAGAGGGAAAAGTGGTTATACAGAACTTGAGGACATTATCTACATGTAATTATCTACATACTTATAAATTTGTTGTGTTTTCTTTAACAATGTCAGAAGGAGAGAGGCACTGAGGCACCGTCTTCCGCCCCCCGGCGCTCCTGCTGCGCCTCCTCCTTCTGACAGGAACTGCCTGCAGAACAAGCATGAATGATGCCTGAGTGGACACACGCAACTCACAAGTTCCTGGCTCTGTCAGCTCCTCTGCAGAGGGTTTCCCTAAGAAGGTGGACCTAGCAGGGTCACCGGGGGACGGGGAGCTGTGCCTCACGGCCCTCACTTCGTCGGAGAAACCCTCATGCAGAGTTCAGAAACTTGTGTGTTGAGTATGTCGCTGTGAGCCTCCACCATTTAACTAGTGGGTGAAGCCTGAACTGTCTAGAGACAGACCAGACCAGCTGCACAACACAGACACTTCAAACCTGAGGACAAAATCTGAGAGAACAGAAAAAGGAAAGGAAACTTAGCTTAGAACCATGCAGCGCTACAGGAGACGGCAGCACTGCAGAGGTGAGGACCGGCACCTGTTTGAAAGAGACAGATGCACACAAACACACACACAACGACGAACGAGAAACAAACACAGAGAGAGGGAAAAGTGGTTATACAGAACTTGAGGACATTATCTACATGTAATTATCTACATACTTATAAATTTGTTGTGTTTTCTTTAACAATGTCAGAAGGAGAGAGGCACTGAGGCACCGTCTTCCGCCCCCCGGCGCTCCTGCTGCGCCTCCTCCTTCTGACAGGAACTGCCTGCAGAACAAGCATGAATGATGCCTGAGTGGACACACGCAACTCACAAGTTCCTGGCTCTGTCAGCTCCTCTGCAGAGGGTTTCCCTAAGAAGGTGGACCTAGCAGGGTCACCGGGGGACGGGGAGCTGTGCCTCACGGCCCTCACTTCGTCGGAGAAACCCTCATGCAGAGTTCAGAAACTTGTGTGTTGAGTATGTCGCTGTGAGCCTCCACCATTTAACTAGTGGGTGAAGCCTGAACTGTCTAGAGACAGACCAGACCAGCTGCACAACACAGACACTTCAAACCTGAGGACAAAATCTGAGAGAACAGAAAAAGGAAAGGAAACTTAGCTTAGAACCATGCAGCGCTACAGGAGACGGCAGCACTGCAGAGGTGAGGACCGGCACCTGTTTGAAAGAGACAGATGCACACAAACACACACACAACGACGAACGAGAAACAAACACAGAGAGAGGGAAAAGTGGTTATACAGAACTTGAGGACATTATCTACATGTAATTATCTACATACTTATAAATTTGTTGTGTTTTCTTTAACAATGTCAGAAGGAGAGAGGCACTGAGGCACCGTCTTCCGCCCCCCGGCGCTCCTGCTGCGCCTCCTCCTTCTGACAGGAACTGCCTGCAGAACAAGCATGAATGATGCCTGAGTGGACACACGCAACTCACAAGTTCCTGGCTCTGTCAGCTCCTCTGCAGAGGGTTTCCCTAAGAAGGTGGACCTAGCAGGGTCACCGGGGGACGGGGAGCTGTGCCTCACGGCCCTCACTTCGTCGGAGAAACCCTCATGCAGAGTTCAGAAACTTGTGTGTTGAGTATGTCGCTGTGAGCCTCCACCATTTAACTAGTGGGTGAAGCCTGAACTGTCTAGAGACAGACCAGACCAGCTGCACAACACAGACACTTCAAACCTGAGGACAAAATCTGAGAGAACAGAAAAAGGAAAGGAAACTTAGCTTAGAACCATGCAGCGCTACAGGAGACGGCAGCACTGCAGAGGTGAGGACCGGCACCTGTTTGAAAGAGACAGATGCACACAAACACACACACAACGACGAACGAGAAACAAACACAGAGAGAGGGAAAAGTGGTTATACAGAACTTGAGGACATTATCTACATGTAATTATCTACATACTTATAAATTTGTTGTGTTTTCTTTAACAATGTCAGAAGGAGAGAGGCACTGAGGCACCGTCTTCCGCCCCCCGGCGCTCCTGCTGCGCCTCCTCCTTCTGACAGGAACTGCCTGCAGAACAAGCATGAATGATGCCTGAGTGGACACACGCAACTCACAAGTTCCTGGCTCTGTCAGCTCCTCTGCAGAGGGTTTCCCTAAGAAGGTGGACCTAGCAGGGTCACCGGGGGACGGGGAGCTGTGCCTCACGGCCCTCACTTCGTCGGAGAAACCCTCATGCAGAGTTCAGAAACTTGTGTGTTGAGTATGTCGCTGTGAGCCTCCACCATTTAACTAGTGGGTGAAGCCTGAACTGTCTAGAGACAGACCAGACCAGCTGCACAACACAGACACTTCAAACCTGAGGACAAAATCTGAGAGAACAGAAAAAGGAAAGGAAACTTAGCTTAGAACCATGCAGCGCTACAGGAGACGGCAGCACTGCAGAGGTGAGGACCGGCACCTGTTTGAAAGAGACAGATGCACACAAACACACACACAACGACGAACGAGAAACAAACACAGAGAGAGGAAAAAGTGGTTATACAGAACTTGAGGACATTATCTACATGTAATTATCTACATACTTATAAATTTGTTGTGTTTTCTTTAACAATGTCAGAAGGAGAGAGGCACTGAGGCACCGTCTTCCGCCCCCCGGCGCTCCTGCTGCGCCTCCTCCTTCTGACAGGAACTGCCTGCAGAACAAGCATGAATGATGCCTGAGTGGACACACGCAACTCACAAGTTCCTGGCTCTGTCAGCTCCTCTGCAGAGGGTTTCCCTAAGAAGGTGGACCTAGCAGGGTCACCGGGGGACGGGGAGCTGTGCCTCACGGCCCTCACTTCGTCGGAGAAACCCTCATGCAGAGTTCAGAAACTTGTGTGTTGAGTATGTCGCTGTGAGCCTCCACCATTTAACTAGTGGGTGAAGCCTGAACTGTCTAGAGACAGACCAGACCAGCTGCACAACACAGACACTTCAAACCTGAGGACAAAATCTGAGAGAACAGAAAAAGGAAAGGAAACTTAGCTTAGAACCATGCAGCGCTACAGGAGACGGCAGCACTGCAGAGGTGAGGACCGGCACCTGTTTGAAAGAGACAGATGCACACAAACACACACACAACGACGAACGAGAAACAAACACAGAGAGAGGAAAAAGTGGTTATACAGAACTTGAGGACATTATCTACATGTAATTATCTACATACTTATAAATTTGTTGTGTTTTCTTTAACAATGTCAGAAGGAGAGAGGCACTGAGGCACCGTCTTCCGCCCCCCGGCGCTCCTGCTGCGCCTCCTCCTTCTGACAGGAACTGCCTGCAGAACAAGCATGAATGATGCCTGAGTGGACACACGCAACTCACAAGTTCCTGGCTCTGTCAGCTCCTCTGCAGAGGGTTTCCCTAAGAAGGTGGACCTAGCAGGGTCACCGGGGGACGGGGAGCTGTGCCTCACGGCCCTCACTTCGTCGGAGAAACCCTCATGCAGAGTTCAGAAACTTGTGTGTTGAGTATGTCGCTGTGAGCCTCCACCATTTAACTAGTGGGTGAAGCCTGAACTGTCTAGAGACAGACCAGACCAGCTGCACAACACAGACACTTCAAACCTGAGGACAAAATCTGAGAGAACAGAAAAAGGAAAGGAAACTTAGCTTAGAACCATGCAGCGCTACAGGAGACGGCAGCACTGCAGAGGTGAGGACCGGCACCTGTTTGAAAGAGACAGATGCACACAAACACACACACAACGACGAACGAGAAACAAACACAGAGAGAGGAAAAAGTGGTTATACAGAACTTGAGGACATTATCTACATGTAATTATCTACATACTTATAAATTTGTTGTGTTTTCTTTAACAATGTCAGAAGGAGAGAGGCACTGAGGCACCGTCTTCCGCCCCCCGGCGCTCCTGCTGCGCCTCCTCCTTCTGACAGGAACTGCCTGCAGAACAAGCATGAATGATGCCTGAGTGGACACACGCAACTCACAAGTTCCTGGCTCTGTCAGCTCCTCTGCAGAGGGTTTCCCTAAGAAGGTGGACCTAGCAGGGTCACCGGGGGACGGGGAGCTGTGCCTCACGGCCCTCACTTCGTCGGAGAAACCCTCATGCAGAGTTCAGAAACTTGTGTGTTGAGTATGTCGCTGTGAGCCTCCACCATTTAACTAGTGGGTGAAGCCTGAACTGTCTAGAGACAGACCAGACCAGCTGCACAACACAGACACTTCAAACCTGAGGACAAAATCTGAGAGAACAGAAAAAGGAAAGGAAACTTAGCTTAGAACCATGCAGCGCTACAGGAGACGGCAGCACTGCAGAGGTGAGGACCGGCACCTGTTTGAAAGAGACAGATGCACACAAACACACACACAACGACGAACGAGAAACAAACACAGAGAGAGGGAAAAGTGGTTATACAGAACTTGAGGACATTATCTACATGTAATTATCTACATACTTATAAATTTGTTGTGTTTTCTTTAACAATGTCAGAAGGAGAGAGGCACTGAGGCACCGTCTTCCGCCCCCCGGCGCTCCTGCTGCGCCTCCTCCTTCTGACAGGAACTGCCTGCAGAACAAGCATGAATGATGCCTGAGTGGACACACGCAACTCACAAGTTCCTGGCTCTGTCAGCTCCTCTGCAGAGGGTTTCCCTAAGAAGGTGGACCTAGCAGGGTCACCGGGGGACGGGGAGCTGTGCCTCACGGCCCTCACTTCGTCGGAGAAACCCTCATGCAGAGTTCAGAAACTTGTGTGTTGAGTATGTCGCTGTGAGCCTCCACCATTTAACTAGTGGGTGAAGCCTGAACTGTCTAGAGACAGACCAGACCAGCTGCACAACACAGACACTTCAAACCTGAGGACAAAATCTGAGAGAACAGAAAAAGGAAAGGAAACTTAGCTTAGAACCATGCAGCGCTACAGGAGACGGCAGCACTGCAGAGGTGAGGACCGGCACCTGTTTGAAAGAGACAGATGCACACAAACACACACACAACGACGAACGAGAAACAAACACAGAGAGAGGAAAAAGTGGTTATACAGAACTTGAGGACATTATCTACATGTAATTATCTACATACTTATAAATTTGTTGTGTTTTCTTTAACAATGTCAGAAGGAGAGAGGCACTGAGGCACCGTCTTCCGCCCCCCGGCGCTCCTGCTGCGCCTCCTCCTTCTGACAGGAACTGCCTGCAGAACAAGCATGAATGATGCCTGAGTGGACACACGCAACTCACAAGTTCCTGGCTCTGTCAGCTCCTCTGCAGAGGGTTTCCCTAAGAAGGTGGACCTAGCAGGGTCACCGGGGGACGGGGAGCTGTGCCTCACGGCCCTCACTTCGTCGGAGAAACCCTCATGCAGAGTTCAGAAACTTGTGTGTTGAGTATGTCGCTGTGAGCCTCCACCATTTAACTAGTGGGTGAAGCCTGAACTGTCTAGAGACAGACCAGACCAGCTGCACAACACAGACACTTCAAACCTGAGGACAAAATCTGAGAGAACAGAAAAAGGAAAGGAAACTTAGCTTAGAACCATGCAGCGCTACAGGAGACGGCAGCACTGCAGAGGTGAGGACCGGCACCTGTTTGAAAGAGACAGATGCACACAAACACACACACAACGACGAACGAGAAACAAACACAGAGAGAGGAAAAAGTGGTTATACAGAACTTGAGGACATTATCTACATGTAATTATCTACATACTTATAAATTTGTTGTGTTTTCTTTAACAATGTCAGAAGGAGAGAGGCACTGAGGCACCGTCTTCCGCCCCCCGGCGCTCCTGCTGCGCCTCCTCCTTCTGACAGGAACTGCCTGCAGAACAAGCATGAATGATGCCTGAGTGGACACACGCAACTCACAAGTTCCTGGCTCTGTCAGCTCCTCTGCAGAGGGTTTCCCTAAGAAGGTGGACCTAGCAGGGTCACCGGGGGACGGGGAGCTGTGCCTCACGGCCCTCACTTCGTCGGAGAAACCCTCATGCAGAGTTCAGAAACTTGTGTGTTGAGTATGTCGCTGTGAGCCTCCACCATTTAACTAGTGGGTGAAGCCTGAACTGTCTAGAGACAGACCAGACCAGCTGCACAACACAGACACTTCAAACCTGAGGACAAAATCTGAGAGAACAGAAAAAGGAAAGGAAACTTAGCTTAGAACCATGCAGCGCTACAGGAGACGGCAGCACTGCAGAGGTGAGGACCGGCACCTGTTTGAAAGAGACAGATGCACACAAACACACACACAACGACGAACGAGAAACAAACACAGAGAGAGGAAAAAGTGGTTATACAGAACTTGAGGACATTATCTACATGTAATTATCTACATACTTATAAATTTGTTGTGTTTTCTTTAACAATGTCAGAAGGAGAGAGGCACTGAGGCACCGTCTTCCGCCCCCCGGCGCTCCTGCTGCGCCTCCTCCTTCTGACAGGAACTGCCTGCAGAACAAGCATGAATGATGCCTGAGTGGACACACGCAACTCACAAGTTCCTGGCTCTGTCAGCTCCTCTGCAGAGGGTTTCCCTAAGAAGGTGGACCTAGCAGGGTCACCGGGGGACGGGGAGCTGTGCCTCACGGCCCTCACTTCGTCGGAGAAACCCTCATGCAGAGTTCAGAAACTTGTGTGTTGAGTATGTCGCTGTGAGCCTCCACCATTTAACTAGTGGGTGAAGCCTGAACTGTCTAGAGACAGACCAGACCAGCTGCACAACACAGACACTTCAAACCTGAGGACAAAATCTGAGAGAACAGAAAAAGGAAAGGAAACTTAGCTTAGAACCATGCAGCGCTACAGGAGACGGCAGCACTGCAGAGGTGAGGACCGGCACCTGTTTGAAAGAGACAGATGCACACAAACACACACACAACGACGAACGAGAAACAAACACAGAGAGAGGAAAAAGTGGTTATACAGAACTTGAGGACATTATCTACATGTAATTATCTACATACTTATAAATTTGTTGTGTTTTCTTTAACAATGTCAGAAGGAGAGAGGCACTGAGGCACCGTCTTCCGCCCCCCGGCGCTCCTGCTGCGCCTCCTCCTTCTGACAGGAACTGCCTGCAGAACAAGCATGAATGATGCCTGAGTGGACACACGCAACTCACAAGTTCCTGGCTCTGTCAGCTCCTCTGCAGAGGGTTTCCCTAAGAAGGTGGACCTAGCAGGGTCACCGGGGGACGGGGAGCTGTGCCTCACGGCCCTCACTTCGTCGGAGAAACCCTCATGCAGAGTTCAGAAACTTGTGTGTTGAGTATGTCGCTGTGAGCCTCCACCATTTAACTAGTGGGTGAAGCCTGAACTGTCTAGAGACAGACCAGACCAGCTGCACAACACAGACACTTCAAACCTGAGGACAAAATCTGAGAGAACAGAAAAAGGAAAGGAAACTTAGCTTAGAACCATGCAGCGCTACAGGAGACGGCAGCACTGCAGAGGTGAGGACCGGCACCTGTTTGAAAGAGACAGATGCACACAAACACACACACAACGACGAACGAGAAACAAACACAGAGAGAGGGAAAAGTGGTTATACAGAACTTGAGGACATTATCTACATGTAATTATCTACATACTTATAAATTTGTTGTGTTTTCTTTAACAATGTCAGAAGGAGAGAGGCACTGAGGCACCGTCTTCCGCCCCCCGGCGCTCCTGCTGCGCCTCCTCCTTCTGACAGGAACTGCCTGCAGAACAAGCATGAATGATGCCTGAGTGGACACACGCAACTCACAAGTTCCTGGCTCTGTCAGCTCCTCTGCAGAGGGTTTCCCTAAGAAGGTGGACCTAGCAGGGTCACCGGGGGACGGGGAGCTGTGCCTCACGGCCCTCACTTCGTCGGAGAAACCCTCATGCAGAGTTCAGAAACTTGTGTGTTGAGTATGTCGCTGTGAGCCTCCACCATTTAACTAGTGGGTGAAGCCTGAACTGTCTAGAGACAGACCAGACCAGCTGCACAACACAGACACTTCAAACCTGAGGACAAAATCTGAGAGAACAGAAAAAGGAAAGGAAACTTAGCTTAGAACCATGCAGCGCTACAGGAGACGGCAGCACTGCAGAGGTGAGGACCGGCACCTGTTTGAAAGAGACAGATGCACACAAACACACACACAACGACGAACGAGAAACAAACACAGAGAGAGGGAAAAGTGGTTATACAGAACTTGAGGACATTATCTACATGTAATTATCTACATACTTATAAATTTGTTGTGTTTTCTTTAACAATGTCAGAAGGAGAGGCACTGAGGCACCGTCTTCCGCCCCCCGGCGCTCCTGCTGCGCCTCCTCCTTCTGACAGGAACTGCCTGCAGAACAAGCATGAATGATGCCTGAGTGGACACACGCAACTCACAAGTTCCTGGCTCTGTCAGCTCCTCTGCAGAGGGTTTCCCTAAGAAGGTGGACCTAGCAGGGTCACCGGGGGACGGGGAGCTGTGCCTCACGGCCCTCACTTCGTCGGAGAAACCCTCATGCAGAGTTCAGAAACTTGTGTGTTGAGTATGTCGCTGTGAGCCTCCACCATTTAACTAGTGGGTGAAGCCTGAACTGTCTAGAGACAGACCAGACCAGCTGCACAACACAGACACTTCAAACCTGAGGACAAAATCTGAGAGAACAGAAAAAGGAAAGGAAACTTAGCTTAGAACCATGCAGCGCTACAGGAGACGGCAGCACTGCAGAGGTGAGGACCGGCACCTGTTTGAAAGAGACAGATGCACACAAACACACACACAACGACGAACGAGAAACAAACACAGAGAGAGGGAAAAGTGGTTATACAGAACTTGAGGACATTATCTACATGTAATTATCTACATACTTATAAATTTGTTGTGTTTTCTTTAACAATGTCAGAAGGAGAGAGGCACTGAGGCACCGTCTTCCGCCCCCCGGCGCTCCTGCTGCGCCTCCTCCTTCTGACAGGAACTGCCTGCAGAACAAGCATGAATGATGCCTGAGTGGACACACGCAACTCACAAGTTCCTGGCTCTGTCAGCTCCTCTGCAGAGGGTTTCCCTAAGAAGGTGGACCTAGCAGGGTCACCGGGGGACGGGGAGCTGTGCCTCACGGCCCTCACTTCGTCGGAGAAACCCTCATGCAGAGTTCAGAAACTTGTGTGTTGAGTATGTCGCTGTGAGCCTCCACCATTTAACTAGTGGGTGAAGCCTGAACTGTCTAGAGACAGACCAGACCAGCTGCACAACACAGACACTTCAAACCTGAGGACAAAATCTGAGAGAACAGAAAAAGGAAAGGAAACTTAGCTTAGAACCATGCAGCGCTACAGGAGACGGCAGCACTGCAGAGGTGAGGACCGGCACCTGTTTGAAAGAGACAGATGCACACAAACACACACACAACGACGAACGAGAAACAAACACAGAGAGAGGGAAAAGTGGTTATACAGAACTTGAGGACATTATCTACATGTAATTATCTACATACTTATAAATTTGTTGTGTTTTCTTTAACAATGTCAGAAGGAGAGAGGCACTGAGGCACCGTCTTCCGCCCCCCGGCGCTCCTGCTGCGCCTCCTCCTTCTGACAGGAACTGCCTGCAGAACAAGCATGAATGATGCCTGAGTGGACACACGCAACTCACAAGTTCCTGGCTCTGTCAGCTCCTCTGCAGAGGGTTTCCCTAAGAAGGTGGACCTAGCAGGGTCACCGGGGGACGGGGAGCTGTGCCTCACGGCCCTCACTTCGTCGGAGAAACCCTCATGCAGAGTTCAGAAACTTGTGTGTTGAGTATGTCGCTGTGAGCCTCCACCATTTAACTAGTGGGTGAAGCCTGAACTGTCTAGAGACAGACCAGACCAGCTGCACAACACAGACACTTCAAACCTGAGGACAAAATCTGAGAGAACAGAAAAAGGAAAGGAAACTTAGCTTAGAACCATGCAGCGCTACAGGAGACGGCAGCACTGCAGAGGTGAGGACCGGCACCTGTTTGAAAGAGACAGATGCACACAAACACACACACAACGACGAACGAGAAACAAACACAGAGAGAGGGAAAAGTGGTTATACAGAACTTGAGGACATTATCTACATGTAATTATCTACATACTTATAAATTTGTTGTGTTTTCTTTAACAATGTCAGAAGGAGAGAGGCACTGAGGCACCGTCTTCCGCCCCCCGGCGCTCCTGCTGCGCCTCCTCCTTCTGACAGGAACTGCCTGCAGAACAAGCATGAATGATGCCTGAGTGGACACACGCAACTCACAAGTTCCTGGCTCTGTCAGCTCCTCTGCAGAGGGTTTCCCTAAGAAGGTGGACCTAGCAGGGTCACCGGGGGACGGGGAGCTGTGCCTCACGGCCCTCACTTCGTCGGAGAAACCCTCATGCAGAGTTCAGAAACTTGTGTGTTGAGTATGTCGCTGTGAGCCTCCACCATTTAACTAGTGGGTGAAGCCTGAACTGTCTAGAGACAGACCAGACCAGCTGCACAACACAGACACTTCAAACCTGAGGACAAAATCTGAGAGAACAGAAAAAGGAAAGGAAACTTAGCTTAGAACCATGCAGCGCTACAGGAGACGGCAGCACTGCAGAGGTGAGGACCGGCACCTGTTTGAAAGAGACAGATGCACACAAACACACACACAACGACGAACGAGAAACAAACACAGAGAGAGGGAAAAGTGGTTATACAGAACTTGAGGACATTATCTACATGTAATTATCTACATACTTATAAATTTGTTGTGTTTTCTTTAACAATGTCAGAAGGAGAGAGGCACTGAGGCACCGTCTTCCGCCCCCCGGCGCTCCTGCTGCGCCTCCTCCTTCTGACAGGAACTGCCTGCAGAACAAGCATGAATGATGCCTGAGTGGACACACGCAACTCACAAGTTCCTGGCTCTGTCAGCTCCTCTGCAGAGGGTTTCCCTAAGAAGGTGGACCTAGCAGGGTCACCGGGGGACGGGGAGCTGTGCCTCACGGCCCTCACTTCGTCGGAGAAACCCTCATGCAGAGTTCAGAAACTTGTGTGTTGAGTATGTCGCTGTGAGCCTCCACCATTTAACTAGTGGGTGAAGCCTGAACTGTCTAGAGACAGACCAGACCAGCTGCACAACACAGACACTTCAAACCTGAGGACAAAATCTGAGAGAACAGAAAAAGGAAAGGAAACTTAGCTTAGAACCATGCAGCGCTACAGGAGACGGCAGCACTGCAGAGGTGAGGACCGGCACCTGTTTGAAAGAGACAGATGCACACAAACACACACACAACGACGAACGAGAAACAAACACAGAGAGAGGGAAAAGTGGTTATACAGAACTTGAGGACATTATCTACATGTAATTATCTACATACTTATAAATTTGTTGTGTTTTCTTTAACAATGTCAGAAGGAGAGAGGCACTGAGGCACCGTCTTCCGCCCCCCGGCGCTCCTGCTGCGCCTCCTCCTTCTGACAGGAACTGCCTGCAGAACAAGCATGAATGATGCCTGAGTGGACACACGCAACTCACAAGTTCCTGGCTCTGTCAGCTCCTCTGCAGAGGGTTTCCCTAAGAAGGTGGACCTAGCAGGGTCACCGGGGGACGGGGAGCTGTGCCTCACGGCCCTCACTTCGTCGGAGAAACCCTCATGCAGAGTTCAGAAACTTGTGTGTTGAGTATGTCGCTGTGAGCCTCCACCATTTAACTAGTGGGTGAAGCCTGAACTGTCTAGAGACAGACCAGACCAGCTGCACAACACAGACACTTCAAACCTGAGGACAAAATCTGAGAGAACAGAAAAAGGAAAGGAAACTTAGCTTAGAACCATGCAGCGCTACAGGAGACGGCAGCACTGCAGAGGTGAGGACCGGCACCTGTTTGAAAGAGACAGATGCACACAAACACACACACAACGACGAACGAGAAACAAACACAGAGAGAGGGAAAAGTGGTTATACAGAACTTGAGGACATTATCTACATGTAATTATCTACATACTTATAAATTTGTTGTGTTTTCTTTAACAATGTCAGAAGGAGAGAGGCACTGAGGCACCGTCTTCCGCCCCCCGGCGCTCCTGCTGCGCCTCCTCCTTCTGACAGGAACTGCCTGCAGAACAAGCATGAATGATGCCTGAGTGGACACACGCAACTCACAAGTTCCTGGCTCTGTCAGCTCCTCTGCAGAGGGTTTCCCTAAGAAGGTGGACCTAGCAGGGTCACCGGGGGACGGGGAGCTGTGCCTCACGGCCCTCACTTCGTCGGAGAAACCCTCATGCAGAGTTCAGAAACTTGTGTGTTGAGTATGTCGCTGTGAGCCTCCACCATTTAACTAGTGGGTGAAGCCTGAACTGTCTAGAGACAGACCAGACCAGCTGCACAACACAGACACTTCAAACCTGAGGACAAAATCTGAGAGAACAGAAAAAGGAAAGGAAACTTAGCTTAGAACCATGCAGCGCTACAGGAGACGGCAGCACTGCAGAGGTGAGGACCGGCACCTGTTTGAAAGAGACAGATGCACACAAACACACACACAACGACGAACGAGAAACAAACACAGAGAGAGGGAAAAGTGGTTATACAGAACTTGAGGACATTATCTACATGTAATTATCTACATACTTATAAATTTGTTGTGTTTTCTTTAACAATGTCAGAAGGAGAGAGGCACTGAGGCACCGTCTTCCGCCCCCCGGCGCTCCTGCTGCGCCTCCTCCTTCTGACAGGAACTGCCTGCAGAACAAGCATGAATGATGCCTGAGTGGACACACGCAACTCACAAGTTCCTGGCTCTGTCAGCTCCTCTGCAGAGGGTTTCCCTAAGAAGGTGGACCTAGCAGGGTCACCGGGGGACGGGGAGCTGTGCCTCACGGCCCTCACTTCGTCGGAGAAACCCTCATGCAGAGTTCAGAAACTTGTGTGTTGAGTATGTCGCTGTGAGCCTCCACCATTTAACTAGTGGGTGAAGCCTGAACTGTCTAGAGACAGACCAGACCAGCTGCACAACACAGACACTTCAAACCTGAGGACAAAATCTGAGAGAACAGAAAAAGGAAAGGAAACTTAGCTTAGAACCATGCAGCGCTACAGGAGACGGCAGCACTGCAGAGGTGAGGACCGGCACCTGTTTGAAAGAGACAGATGCACACAAACACACACACAACGACGAACGAGAAACAAACACAGAGAGAGGGAAAAGTGGTTATACAGAACTTGAGGACATTATCTACATGTAATTATCTACATACTTATAAATTTGTTGTGTTTTCTTTAACAATGTCAGAAGGAGAGAGGCACTGAGGCACCGTCTTCCGCCCCCCGGCGCTCCTGCTGCGCCTCCTCCTTCTGACAGGAACTGCCTGCAGAACAAGCATGAATGATGCCTGAGTGGACACACGCAACTCACAAGTTCCTGGCTCTGTCAGCTCCTCTGCAGAGGGTTTCCCTAAGAAGGTGGACCTAGCAGGGTCACCGGGGGACGGGGAGCTGTGCCTCACGGCCCTCACTTCGTCGGAGAAACCCTCATGCAGAGTTCAGAAACTTGTGTGTTGAGTATGTCGCTGTGAGCCTCCACCATTTAACTAGTGGGTGAAGCCTGAACTGTCTAGAGACAGACCAGACCAGCTGCACAACACAGACACTTCAAACCTGAGGACAAAATCTGAGAGAACAGAAAAAGGAAAGGAAACTTAGCTTAGAACCATGCAGCGCTACAGGAGACGGCAGCACTGCAGAGGTGAGGACCGGCACCTGTTTGAAAGAGACAGATGCACACAAACACACACACAACGACGAACGAGAAACAAACACAGAGAGAGGGAAAAGTGGTTATACAGAACTTGAGGACATTATCTACATGTAATTATCTACATACTTATAAATTTGTTGTGTTTTCTTTAACAATGTCAGAAGGAGAGAGGCACTGAGGCACCGTCTTCCGCCCCCCGGCGCTCCTGCTGCGCCTCCTCCTTCTGACAGGAACTGCCTGCAGAACAAGCATGAATGATGCCTGAGTGGACACACGCAACTCACAAGTTCCTGGCTCTGTCAGCTCCTCTGCAGAGGGTTTCCCTAAGAAGGTGGACCTAGCAGGGTCACCGGGGGACGGGGAGCTGTGCCTCACGGCCCTCACTTCGTCGGAGAAACCCTCATGCAGAGTTCAGAAACTTGTGTGTTGAGTATGTCGCTGTGAGCCTCCACCATTTAACTAGTGGGTGAAGCCTGAACTGTCTAGAGACAGACCAGACCAGCTGCACAACACAGACACTTCAAACCTGAGGACAAAATCTGAGAGAACAGAAAAAGGAAAGGAAACTTAGCTTAGAACCATGCAGCGCTACAGGAGACGGCAGCACTGCAGAGGTGAGGACCGGCACCTGTTTGAAAGAGACAGATGCACACAAACACACACACAACGACGAACGAGAAACAAACACAGAGAGAGGGAAAAGTGGTTATACAGAACTTGAGGACATTATCTACATGTAATTATCTACATACTTATAAATTTGTTGTGTTTTCTTTAACAATGTCAGAAGGAGAGAGGCACTGAGGCACCGTCTTCCGCCCCCCGGCGCTCCTGCTGCGCCTCCTCCTTCTGACAGGAACTGCCTGCAGAACAAGCATGAATGATGCCTGAGTGGACACACGCAACTCACAAGTTCCTGGCTCTGTCAGCTCCTCTGCAGAGGGTTTCCCTAAGAAGGTGGACCTAGCAGGGTCACCGGGGGACGGGGAGCTGTGCCTCACGGCCCTCACTTCGTCGGAGAAACCCTCATGCAGAGTTCAGAAACTTGTGTGTTGAGTATGTCGCTGTGAGCCTCCACCATTTAACTAGTGGGTGAAGCCTGAACTGTCTAGAGACAGACCAGACCAGCTGCACAACACAGACACTTCAAACCTGAGGACAAAATCTGAGAGAACAGAAAAAGGAAAGGAAACTTAGCTTAGAACCATGCAGCGCTACAGGAGACGGCAGCACTGCAGAGGTGAGGACCGGCACCTGTTTGAAAGAGACAGATGCACACAAACACACACACAACGACGAACGAGAAACAAACACAGAGAGAGGGAAAAGTGGTTATACAGAACTTGAGGACATTATCTACATGTAATTATCTACATACTTATAAATTTGTTGTGTTTTCTTTAACAATGTCAGAAGGAGAGAGGCACTGAGGCACCGTCTTCCGCCCCCCGGCGCTCCTGCTGCGCCTCCTCCTTCTGACAGGAACTGCCTGCAGAACAAGCATGAATGATGCCTGAGTGGACACACGCAACTCACAAGTTCCTGGCTCTGTCAGCTCCTCTGCAGAGGGTTTCCCTAAGAAGGTGGACCTAGCAGGGTCACCGGGGGACGGGGAGCTGTGCCTCACGGCCCTCACTTCGTCGGAGAAACCCTCATGCAGAGTTCAGAAACTTGTGTGTTGAGTATGTCGCTGTGAGCCTCCACCATTTAACTAGTGGGTGAAGCCTGAACTGTCTAGAGACAGACCAGACCAGCTGCACAACACAGACACTTCAAACCTGAGGACAAAATCTGAGAGAACAGAAAAAGGAAAGGAAACTTAGCTTAGAACCATGCAGCGCTACAGGAGACGGCAGCACTGCAGAGGTGAGGACCGGCACCTGTTTGAAAGAGACAGATGCACACAAACACACACACAACGACGAACGAGAAACAAACACAGAGAGAGGGAAAAGTGGTTATACAGAACTTGAGGACATTATCTACATGTAATTATCTACATACTTATAAATTTGTTGTGTTTTCTTTAACAATGTCAGAAGGAGAGAGGCACTGAGGCACCGTCTTCCGCCCCCCGGCGCTCCTGCTGCGCCTCCTCCTTCTGACAGGAACTGCCTGCAGAACAAGCATGAATGATGCCTGAGTGGACACACGCAACTCACAAGTTCCTGGCTCTGTCAGCTCCTCTGCAGAGGGTTTCCCTAAGAAGGTGGACCTAGCAGGGTCACCGGGGGACGGGGAGCTGTGCCTCACGGCCCTCACTTCGTCGGAGAAACCCTCATGCAGAGTTCAGAAACTTGTGTGTTGAGTATGTCGCTGTGAGCCTCCACCATTTAACTAGTGGGTGAAGCCTGAACTGTCTAGAGACAGACCAGACCAGCTGCACAACACAGACACTTCAAACCTGAGGACAAAATCTGAGAGAACAGAAAAAGGAAAGGAAACTTAGCTTAGAACCATGCAGCGCTACAGGAGACGGCAGCACTGCAGAGGTGAGGACCGGCACCTGTTTGAAAGAGACAGATGCACACAAACACACACACAACGACGAACGAGAAACAAACACAGAGAGAGGGAAAAGTGGTTATACAGAACTTGAGGAACATTATCTACATGTAATTATCTACATACTTATAAATTTGTTGTGTTTTCTTTAACAATGTCAGAAGGAGAGAGGCACTGAGGCACCGTCTTCCGCCCCCCGGCGCTCCTGCTGCGCCTCCTCCTTCTGACAGGAACTGCCTGCAGAACAAGCATGAATGATGCCTGAGTGGACACACGCAACTCACAAGTTCCTGGCTCTGTCAGCTCCTCTGCAGAGGGTTTCCCTAAGAAGGTGGACCTAGCAGGGTCACCGGGGGACGGGGAGCTGTGCCTCACGGCCCTCACTTCGTCGGAGAAACCCTCATGCAGAGTTCAGAAACTTGTGTGTTGAGTATGTCGCTGTGAGCCTCCACCATTTAACTAGTGGGTGAAGCCTGAACTGTCTAGAGACAGACCAGACCAGCTGCACAACACAGACACTTCAAACCTGAGGACAAAATCTGAGAGAACAGAAAAAGGAAAGGAAACTTAGCTTAGAACCATGCAGCGCTACAGGAGACGGCAGCACTGCAGAGGTGAGGACCGGCACCTGTTTGAAAGAGACAGATGCACACAAACACACACACAACGACGAACGAGAAACAAACACAGAGAGAGGGAAAAGTGGTTATACAGAACTTGAGGACATTATCTACATGTAATTATCTACATACTTATAAATTTGTTGTGTTTTCTTTAACAATGTCAGAAGGAGAGAGGCACTGAGGCACCGTCTTCCGCCCCCCGGCGCTCCTGCTGCGCCTCCTCCTTCTGACAGGAACTGCCTGCAGAACAAGCATGAATGATGCCTGAGTGGACACACGCAACTCACAAGTTCCTGGCTCTGTCAGCTCCTCTGCAGAGGGTTTCCCTAAGAAGGTGGACCTAGCAGGGTCACCGGGGGACGGGGAGCTGTGCCTCACGGCCCTCACTTCGTCGGAGAAACCCTCATGCAGAGTTCAGAAACTTGTGTGTTGAGTATGTCGCTGTGAGCCTCCACCATTTAACTAGTGGGTGAAGCCTGAACTGTCTAGAGACAGACCAGACCAGCTGCACAACACAGACACTTCAAACCTGAGGACAAAATCTGAGAGAACAGAAAAAGGAAAGGAAACTTAGCTTAGAACCATGCAGCGCTACAGGAGACGGCAGCACTGCAGAGGTGAGGACCGGCACCTGTTTGAAAGAGACAGATGCACACAAACACACACACAACGACGAACGAGAAACAAACACAGAGAGAGGAAAAGTGGTTATACAGAACTTGAGGACATTATCTACATGTAATTATCTACATACTTATAAATTTGTTGTGTTTTCTTTAACAATGTCAGAAGGAGAGAGGCACTGAGGCACCGTCTTCCGCCCCCCGGCGCTCCTGCTGCGCCTCCTCCTTCTGACAGGAACTGCCTGCAGAACAAGCATGAATGATGCCTGAGTGGACACACGCAACTCACAAGTTCCTGGCTCTGTCAGCTCCTCTGCAGAGGGTTTCCCTAAGAAGGTGGACCTAGCAGGGTCACCGGGGGACGGGGAGCTGTGCCTCACGGCCCTCACTTCGTCGGAGAAACCCTCATGCAGAGTTCAGAAACTTGTGTGTTGAGTATGTCGCTGTGAGCCTCCACCATTTAACTAGTGGGTGAAGCCTGAACTGTCTAGAGACAGACCAGACCAGCTGCACAACACAGACACTTCAAACCTGAGGACAAAATCTGAGAGAACAGAAAAAGGAAAGGAAACTTAGCTTAGAACCATGCAGCGCTACAGGAGACGGCAGCACTGCAGAGGTGAGGACCGGCACCTGTTTGAAAGAGACAGATGCACACAAACACACACACAACGACGAACGAGAAACAAACACAGAGAGAGGGAAAAGTGGTTATACAGAACTTGAGGACATTATCTACATGTAATTATCTACATACTTATAAATTTGTTGTGTTTTCTTTAACAATGTCAGAAGGAGAGAGGCACTGAGGCACCGTCTTCCGCCCCCCGGCGCTCCTGCTGCGCCTCCTCCTTCTGACAGGAACTGCCTGCAGAACAAGCATGAATGATGCCTGAGTGGACACACGCAACTCACAAGTTCCTGGCTCTGTCAGCTCCTCTGCAGAGGGTTTCCCTAAGAAGGTGGACCTAGCAGGGTCACCGGGGGACGGGGAGCTGTGCCTCACGGCCCTCACTTCGTCGGAGAAACCCTCATGCAGAGTTCAGAAACTTGTGTGTTGAGTATGTCGCTGTGAGCCTCCACCATTTAACTAGTGGGTGAAGCCTGAACTGTCTAGAGACAGACCAGACCAGCTGCACAACACAGACACTTCAAACCTGAGGACAAAATCTGAGAGAACAGAAAAGGAAAGGAAACTTAGCTTAGAACCATGCAGCGCTACAGGAGACGGCAGCACTGCAGAGGTGAGGACCGGCACCTGTTTGAAAGAGACAGATGCACACAAACACACACACAACGACGAACGAGAAACAAACACAGAGAGAGGGAAAAGTGGTTATACAGAACTTGAGGACATTATCTACATGTAATTATCTACATACTTATAAATTTGTTGTGTTTTCTTTAACAATGTCAGAAGGAGAGAGGCACTGAGGCACCGTCTTCCGCCCCCCGGCGCTCCTGCTGCGCCTCCTCCTTCTGACAGGAACTGCCTGCAGAACAAGCATGAATGATGCCTGAGTGGACACACGCAACTCACAAGTTCCTGGCTCTGTCAGCTCCTCTGCAGAGGGTTTCCCTAAGAAGGTGGACCTAGCAGGGTCACCGGGGGACGGGGAGCTGTGCCTCACGGCCCTCACTTCGTCGGAGAAACCCTCATGCAGAGTTCAGAAACTTGTGTGTTGAGTATGTCGCTGTGAGCCTCCACCATTTAACTAGTGGGTGAAGCCTGAACTGTCTAGAGACAGACCAGACCAGCTGCACAACACAGACACTTCAAACCTGAGGACAAAATCTGAGAGAACAGAAAAAGGAAAGGAAACTTAGCTTAGAACCATGCAGCGCTACAGGAGACGGCAGCACTGCAGAGGTGAGGACCGGCACCTGTTTGAAAGAGACAGATGCACACAAACACACACACAACGACGAACGAGAAACAAACACAGAGAGAGGGAAAAGTGGTTATACAGAACTTGAGGACATTATCTACATGTAATTATCTACATACTTATAAATTTGTTGTGTTTTCTTTAACAATGTCAGAAGGAGAGAGGCACTGAGGCACCGTCTTCCGCCCCCCGGCGCTCCTGCTGCGCCTCCTCCTTCTGACAGGAACTGCCTGCAGAACAAGCATGAATGATGCCTGAGTGGACACACGCAACTCACAAGTTCCTGGCTCTGTCAGCTCCTCTGCAGAGGGTTTCCCTAAGAAGGTGGACCTAGCAGGGTCACCGGGGGACGGGGAGCTGTGCCTCACGGCCCTCACTTCGTCGGAGAAACCCTCATGCAGAGTTCAGAAACTTGTGTGTTGAGTATGTCGCTGTGAGCCTCCACCATTTAACTAGTGGGTGAAGCCTGAACTGTCTAGAGACAGACCAGACCAGCTGCACAACACAGACACTTCAAACCTGAGGACAAAATCTGAGAGAACAGAAAAAGGAAAGGAAACTTAGCTTAGAACCATGCAGCGCTACAGGAGACGGCAGCACTGCAGAGGTGAGGACCGGCACCTGTTTGAAAGAGACAGATGCACACAAACACACACACAACGACGAACGAGAAACAAACACAGAGAGAGGGAAAAGTGGTTATACAGAACTTGAGGACATTATCTACATGTAATTATCTACATACTTATAAATTTGTTGTGTTTTCTTTAACAATGTCAGAAGGAGAGAGGCACTGAGGCACCGTCTTCCGCCCCCCGGCGCTCCTGCTGCGCCTCCTCCTTCTGACAGGAACTGCCTGCAGAACAAGCATGAATGATGCCTGAGTGGACACACGCAACTCACAAGTTCCTGGCTCTGTCAGCTCCTCTGCAGAGGGTTTCCCTAAGAAGGTGGACCTAGCAGGGTCACCGGGGGACGGGGAGCTGTGCCTCACGGCCCTCACTTCGTCGGAGAAACCCTCATGCAGAGTTCAGAAACTTGTGTGTTGAGTATGTCGCTGTGAGCCTCCACCATTTAACTAGTGGGTGAAGCCTGAACTGTCTAGAGACAGACCAGACCAGCTGCACAACACAGACACTTCAAACCTGAGGACAAAATCTGAGAGAACAGAAAAAGGAAAGGAAACTTAGCTTAGAACCATGCAGCGCTACAGGAGACGGCAGCACTGCAGAGGTGAGGACCGGCACCTGTTTGAAAGAGACAGATGCACACAAACACACACACAACGACGAACGAGAAACAAACACAGAGAGAGGGAAAAGTGGTTATACAGAACTTGAGGACATTATCTACATGTAATTATCTACATACTTATAAATTTGTTGTGTTTTCTTTAACAATGTCAGAAGGAGAGAGGCACTGAGGCACCGTCTTCCGCCCCCCGGCGCTCCTGCTGCGCCTCCTCCTTCTGACAGGAACTGCCTGCAGAACAAGCATGAATGATGCCTGAGTGGACACACGCAACTCACAAGTTCCTGGCTCTGTCAGCTCCTCTGCAGAGGGTTTCCCTAAGAAGGTGGACCTAGCAGGGTCACCGGGGGACGGGGAGCTGTGCCTCACGGCCCTCACTTCGTCGGAGAAACCCTCATGCAGAGTTCAGAAACTTGTGTGTTGAGTATGTCGCTGTGAGCCTCCACCATTTAACTAGTGGGTGAAGCCTGAACTGTCTAGAGACAGACCAGACCAGCTGCACAACACAGACACTTCAAACCTGAGGACAAAATCTGAGAGAACAGAAAAAGGAAAGGAAACTTAGCTTAGAACCATGCAGCGCTACAGGAGACGGCAGCACTGCAGAGGTGAGGACCGGCACCTGTTTGAAAGAGACAGATGCACACAAACACACACACAACGACGAACGAGAAACAAACACAGAGAGAGGGAAAAGTGGTTATACAGAACTTGAGGACATTATCTACATGTAATTATCTACATACTTATAAATTTGTTGTGTTTTCTTTAACAATGTCAGAAGGAGAGAGGCACTGAGGCACCGTCTTCCGCCCCCCGGCGCTCCTGCTGCGCCTCCTCCTTCTGACAGGAACTGCCTGCAGAACAAGCATGAATGATGCCTGAGTGGACACACGCAACTCACAAGTTCCTGGCTCTGTCAGCTCCTCTGCAGAGGGTTTCCCTAAGAAGGTGGACCTAGCAGGGTCACCGGGGGACGGGGAGCTGTGCCTCACGGCCCTCACTTCGTCGGAGAAACCCTCATGCAGAGTTCAGAAACTTGTGTGTTGAGTATGTCGCTGTGAGCCTCCACCATTTAACTAGTGGGTGAAGCCTGAACTGTCTAGAGACAGACCAGACCAGCTGCACAACACAGACACTTCAAACCTGAGGACAAAATCTGAGAGAACAGAAAAAGGAAAGGAAACTTAGCTTAGAACCATGCAGCGCTACAGGAGACGGCAGCACTGCAGAGGTGAGGACCGGCACCTGTTTGAAAGAGACAGATGCACACAAACACACACACAACGACGAACGAGAAACAAACACAGAGAGAGGGAAAAGTGGTTATACAGAACTTGAGGACATTATCTACATGTAATTATCTACATACTTATAAATTTGTTGTGTTTTCTTTAACAATGTCAGAAGGAGAGAGGCACTGAGGCACCGTCTTCCGCCCCCCGGCGCTCCTGCTGCGCCTCCTCCTTCTGACAGGAACTGCCTGCAGAACAAGCATGAATGATGCCTGAGTGGACACACGCAACTCACAAGTTCCTGGCTCTGTCAGCTCCTCTGCAGAGGGTTTCCCTAAGAAGGTGGACCTAGCAGGGTCACCGGGGGACGGGGAGCTGTGCCTCACGGCCCTCACTTCGTCGGAGAAACCCTCATGCAGAGTTCAGAAACTTGTGTGTTGAGTATGTCGCTGTGAGCCTCCACCATTTAACTAGTGGGTGAAGCCTGAACTGTCTAGAGACAGACCAGACCAGCTGCACAACACAGACACTTCAAACCTGAGGACAAAATCTGAGAGAACAGAAAAAGGAAAGGAAACTTAGCTTAGAACCATGCAGCGCTACAGGAGACGGCAGCACTGCAGAGGTGAGGACCGGCACCTGTTTGAAAGAGACAGATGCACACAAACACACACACAACGACGAACGAGAAACAAACACAGAGAGAGGGAAAAGTGGTTATACAGAACTTGAGGACATTATCTACATGTAATTATCTACATACTTATAAATTTGTTGTGTTTTCTTTAACAATGTCAGAAGGAGAGAGGCACTGAGGCACCGTCTTCCGCCCCCCGGCGCTCCTGCTGCGCCTCCTCCTTCTGACAGGAACTGCCTGCAGAACAAGCATGAATGATGCCTGAGTGGACACACGCAACTCACAAGTTCCTGGCTCTGTCAGCTCCTCTGCAGAGGGTTTCCCTAAGAAGGTGGACCTAGCAGGGTCACCGGGGGACGGGGAGCTGTGCCTCACGGCCCTCACTTCGTCGGAGAAACCCTCATGCAGAGTTCAGAAACTTGTGTGTTGAGTATGTCGCTGTGAGCCTCCACCATTTAACTAGTGGGTGAAGCCTGAACTGTCTAGAGACAGACCAGACCAGCTGCACAACACAGACACTTCAAACCTGAGGACAAAATCTGAGAGAACAGAAAAAGGAAAGGAAACTTAGCTTAGAACCATGCAGCGCTACAGGAGACGGCAGCACTGCAGAGGTGAGGACCGGCACCTGTTTGAAAGAGACAGATGCACACAAACACACACACAACGACGAACGAGAAACAAACACAGAGAGAGGGAAAAGTGGTTATACAGAACTTGAGGACATTATCTACATGTAATTATCTACATACTTATAAATTTGTTGTGTTTTCTTTAACAATGTCAGAAGGAGAGAGGCACTGAGGCACCGTCTTCCGCCCCCCGGCGCTCCTGCTGCGCCTCCTCCTTCTGACAGGAACTGCCTGCAGAACAAGCATGAATGATGCCTGAGTGGACACACGCAACTCACAAGTTCCTGGCTCTGTCAGCTCCTCTGCAGAGGGTTTCCCTAAGAAGGTGGACCTAGCAGGGTCACCGGGGGACGGGGAGCTGTGCCTCACGGCCCTCACTTCGTCGGAGAAACCCTCATGCAGAGTTCAGAAACTTGTGTGTTGAGTATGTCGCTGTGAGCCTCCACCATTTAACTAGTGGGTGAAGCCTGAACTGTCTAGAGACAGACCAGACCAGCTGCACAACACAGACACTTCAAACCTGAGGACAAAATCTGAGAGAACAGAAAAAGGAAAGGAAACTTAGCTTAGAACCATGCAGCGCTACAGGAGACGGCAGCACTGCAGAGGTGAGGACCGGCACCTGTTTGAAAGAGACAGATGCACACAAACACACACACAACGACGAACGAGAAACAAACACAGAGAGAGGGAAAAGTGGTTATACAGAACTTGAGGACATTATCTACATGTAATTATCTACATACTTATAAATTTGTTGTGTTTTCTTTAACAATGTCAGAAGGAGAGAGGCACTGAGGCACCGTCTTCCGCCCCCCGGCGCTCCTGCTGCGCCTCCTCCTTCTGACAGGAACTGCCTGCAGAACAAGCATGAATGATGCCTGAGTGGACACACGCAACTCACAAGTTCCTGGCTCTGTCAGCTCCTCTGCAGAGGGTTTCCCTAAGAAGGTGGACCTAGCAGGGTCACCGGGGGACGGGGAGCTGTGCCTCACGGCCCTCACTTCGTCGGAGAAACCCTCATGCAGAGTTCAGAAACTTGTGTGTTGAGTATGTCGCTGTGAGCCTCCACCATTTAACTAGTGGGTGAAGCCTGAACTGTCTAGAGACAGACCAGACCAGCTGCACAACACAGACACTTCAAACCTGAGGACAAAATCTGAGAGAACAGAAAAAGGAAAGGAAACTTAGCTTAGAACCATGCAGCGCTACAGGAGACGGCAGCACTGCAGAGGTGAGGACCGGCACCTGTTTGAAAGAGACAGATGCACACAAACACACACACAACGACGAACGAGAAACAAACACAGAGAGAGGGAAAAGTGGTTATACAGAACTTGAGGACATTATCTACATGTAATTATCTACATACTTATAAATTTGTTGTGTTTTCTTTAACAATGTCAGAAGGAGAGAGGCACTGAGGCACCGTCTTCCGCCCCCCGGCGCTCCTGCTGCGCCTCCTCCTTCTGACAGGAACTGCCTGCAGAACAAGCATGAATGATGCCTGAGTGGACACACGCAACTCACAAGTTCCTGGCTCTGTCAGCTCCTCTGCAGAGGGTTTCCCTAAGAAGGTGGACCTAGCAGGGTCACCGGGGGACGGGGAGCTGTGCCTCACGGCCCTCACTTCGTCGGAGAAACCCTCATGCAGAGTTCAGAAACTTGTGTGTTGAGTATGTCGCTGTGAGCCTCCACCATTTAACTAGTGGGTGAAGCCTGAACTGTCTAGAGACAGACCAGACCAGCTGCACAACACAGACACTTCAAACCTGAGGACAAAATCTGAGAGAACAGAAAAAGGAAAGGAAACTTAGCTTAGAACCATGCAGCGCTACAGGAGACGGCAGCACTGCAGAGGTGAGGACCGGCACCTGTTTGAAAGAGACAGATGCACACAAACACACACACAACGACGAACGAGAAACAAACACAGAGAGAGGGAAAAGTGGTTATACAGAACTTGAGGACATTATCTACATGTAATTATCTACATACTTATAAATTTGTTGTGTTTTCTTTAACAATGTCAGAAGGAGAGAGGCACTGAGGCACCGTCTTCCGCCCCCCGGCGCTCCTGCTGCGCCTCCTCCTTCTGACAGGAACTGCCTGCAGAACAAGCATGAATGATGCCTGAGTGGACACACGCAACTCACAAGTTCCTGGCTCTGTCAGCTCCTCTGCAGAGGGTTTCCCTAAGAAGGTGGACCTAGCAGGGTCACCGGGGGACGGGGAGCTGTGCCTCACGGCCCTCACTTCGTCGGAGAAACCCTCATGCAGAGTTCAGAAACTTGTGTGTTGAGTATGTCGCTGTGAGCCTCCACCATTTAACTAGTGGGTGAAGCCTGAACTGTCTAGAGACAGACCAGACCAGCTGCACAACACAGACACTTCAAACCTGAGGACAAAATCTGAGAGAACAGAAAAAGGAAAGGAAACTTAGCTTAGAACCATGCAGCGCTACAGGAGACGGCAGCACTGCAGAGGTGAGGACCGGCACCTGTTTGAAAGAGACAGATGCACACAAACACACACACAACGACGAACGAGAAACAAACACAGAGAGAGGGAAAAGTGGTTATACAGAACTTGAGGACATTATCTACATGTAATTATCTACATACTTATAAATTTGTTGTGTTTTCTTTAACAATGTCAGAAGGAGAGAGGCACTGAGGCACCGTCTTCCGCCCCCCGGCGCTCCTGCTGCGCCTCCTCCTTCTGACAGGAACTGCCTGCAGAACAAGCATGAATGATGCCTGAGTGGACACACGCAACTCACAAGTTCCTGGCTCTGTCAGCTCCTCTGCAGAGGGTTTCCCTAAGAAGGTGGACCTAGCAGGGTCACCGGGGGACGGGGAGCTGTGCCTCACGGCCCTCACTTCGTCGGAGAAACCCTCATGCAGAGTTCAGAAACTTGTGTGTTGAGTATGTCGCTGTGAGCCTCCACCATTTAACTAGTGGGTGAAGCCTGAACTGTCTAGAGACAGACCAGACCAGCTGCACAACACAGACACTTCAAACCTGAGGACAAAATCTGAGAGAACAGAAAAAGGAAAGGAAACTTAGCTTAGAACCATGCAGCGCTACAGGAGACGGCAGCACTGCAGAGGTGAGGACCGGCACCTGTTTGAAAGAGACAGATGCACACAAACACACACACAACGACGAACGAGAAACAAACACAGAGAGAGGGAAAAGTGGTTATACAGAACTTGAGGACATTATCTACATGTAATTATCTACATACTTATAAATTTGTTGTGTTTTCTTTAACAATGTCAGAAGGAGAGAGGCACTGAGGCACCGTCTTCCGCCCCCCGGCGCTCCTGCTGCGCCTCCTCCTTCTGACAGGAACTGCCTGCAGAACAAGCATGAATGATGCCTGAGTGGACACACGCAACTCACAAGTTCCTGGCTCTGTCAGCTCCTCTGCAGAGGGTTTCCCTAAGAAGGTGGACCTAGCAGGGTCACCGGGGGACGGGGAGCTGTGCCTCACGGCCCTCACTTCGTCGGAGAAACCCTCATGCAGAGTTCAGAAACTTGTGTGTTGAGTATGTCGCTGTGAGCCTCCACCATTTAACTAGTGGGTGAAGCCTGAACTGTCTAGAGACAGACCAGACCAGCTGCACAACACAGACACTTCAAACCTGAGGACAAAATCTGAGAGAACAGAAAAAGGAAAGGAAACTTAGCTTAGAACCATGCAGCGCTACAGGAGACGGCAGCACTGCAGAGGTGAGGACCGGCACCTGTTTGAAAGAGACAGATGCACACAAACACACACACAACGACGAACGAGAAACAAACACAGAGAGAGGGAAAAGTGGTTATACAGAACTTGAGGACATTATCTACATGTAATTATCTACATACTTATAAATTTGTTGTGTTTTCTTTAACAATGTCAGAAGGAGAGAGGCACTGAGGCACCGTCTTCCGCCCCCCGGCGCTCCTGCTGCGCCTCCTCCTTCTGACAGGAACTGCCTGCAGAACAAGCATGAATGATGCCTGAGTGGACACACGCAACTCACAAGTTCCTGGCTCTGTCAGCTCCTCTGCAGAGGGTTTCCCTAAGAAGGTGGACCTAGCAGGGTCACCGGGGGACGGGGAGCTGTGCCTCACGGCCCTCACTTCGTCGGAGAAACCCTCATGCAGAGTTCAGAAACTTGTGTGTTGAGTATGTCGCTGTGAGCCTCCACCATTTAACTAGTGGGTGAAGCCTGAACTGTCTAGAGACAGACCAGACCAGCTGCACAACACAGACACTTCAAACCTGAGGACAAAATCTGAGAGAACAGAAAAAGGAAAGGAAACTTAGCTTAGAACCATGCAGCGCTACAGGAGACGGCAGCACTGCAGAGGTGAGGACCGGCACCTGTTTGAAAGAGACAGATGCACACAAACACACACACAACGACGAACGAGAAACAAACACAGAGAGAGGGAAAAGTGGTTATACAGAACTTGAGGACATTATCTACATGTAATTATCTACATACTTATAAATTTGTTGTGTTTTCTTTAACAATGTCAGAAGGAGAGAGGCACTGAGGCACCGTCTTCCGCCCCCCGGCGCTCCTGCTGCGCCTCCTCCTTCTGACAGGAACTGCCTGCAGAACAAGCATGAATGATGCCTGAGTGGACACACGCAACTCACAAGTTCCTGGCTCTGTCAGCTCCTCTGCAGAGGGTTTCCCTAAGAAGGTGGACCTAGCAGGGTCACCGGGGGACGGGGAGCTGTGCCTCACGGCCCTCACTTCGTCGGAGAAACCCTCATGCAGAGTTCAGAAACTTGTGTGTTGAGTATGTCGCTGTGAGCCTCCACCATTTAACTAGTGGGTGAAGCCTGAACTGTCTAGAGACAGACCAGACCAGCTGCACAACACAGACACTTCAAACCTGAGGACAAAATCTGAGAGAACAGAAAAAGGAAAGGAAACTTAGCTTAGAACCATGCAGCGCTACAGGAGACGGCAGCACTGCAGAGGTGAGGACCGGCACCTGTTTGAAAGAGACAGATGCACACAAACACACACACAACGACGAACGAGAAACAAACACAGAGAGAGGGAAAAGTGGTTATACAGAACTTGAGGACATTATCTACATGTAATTATCTACATACTTATAAATTTGTTGTGTTTTCTTTAACAATGTCAGAAGGAGAGAGGCACTGAGGCACCGTCTTCCGCCCCCCGGCGCTCCTGCTGCGCCTCCTCCTTCTGACAGGAACTGCCTGCAGAACAAGCATGAATGATGCCTGAGTGGACACACGCAACTCACAAGTTCCTGGCTCTGTCAGCTCCTCTGCAGAGGGTTTCCCTAAGAAGGTGGACCTAGCAGGGTCACCGGGGGACGGGGAGCTGTGCCTCACGGCCCTCACTTCGTCGGAGAAACCCTCATGCAGAGTTCAGAAACTTGTGTGTTGAGTATGTCGCTGTGAGCCTCCACCATTTAACTAGTGGGTGAAGCCTGAACTGTCTAGAGACAGACCAGACCAGCTGCACAACACAGACACTTCAAACCTGAGGACAAAATCTGAGAGAACAGAAAAAGGAAAGGAAACTTAGCTTAGAACCATGCAGCGCTACAGGAGACGGCAGCACTGCAGAGGTGAGGACCGGCACCTGTTTGAAAGAGACAGATGCACACAAACACACACACAACGACGAACGAGAAACAAACACAGAGAGAGGGAAAAGTGGTTATACAGAACTTGAGGACATTATCTACATGTAATTATCTACATACTTATAAATTTGTTGTGTTTTCTTTAACAATGTCAGAAGGAGAGAGGCACTGAGGCACCGTCTTCCGCCCCCCGGCGCTCCTGCTGCGCCTCCTCCTTCTGACAGGAACTGCCTGCAGAACAAGCATGAATGATGCCTGAGTGGACACACGCAACTCACAAGTTCCTGGCTCTGTCAGCTCCTCTGCAGAGGGTTTCCCTAAGAAGGTGGACCTAGCAGGGTCACCGGGGGACGGGGAGCTGTGCCTCACGGCCCTCACTTCGTCGGAGAAACCCTCATGCAGAGTTCAGAAACTTGTGTGTTGAGTATGTCGCTGTGAGCCTCCACCATTTAACTAGTGGGTGAAGCCTGAACTGTCTAGAGACAGACCAGACCAGCTGCACAACACAGACACTTCAAACCTGAGGACAAAATCTGAGAGAACAGAAAAAGGAAAGGAAACTTAGCTTAGAACCATGCAGCGCTACAGGAGACGGCAGCACTGCAGAGGTGAGGACCGGCACCTGTTTGAAAGAGACAGATGCACACAAACACACACACAACGACGAACGAGAAACAAACACAGAGAGAGGGAAAAGTGGTTATACAGAACTTGAGGACATTATCTACATGTAATTATCTACATACTTATAAATTTGTTGTGTTTTCTTTAACAATGTCAGAAGGAGAGAGGCACTGAGGCACCGTCTTCCGCCCCCCGGCGCTCCTGCTGCGCCTCCTCCTTCTGACAGGAACTGCCTGCAGAACAAGCATGAATGATGCCTGAGTGGACACACGCAACTCACAAGTTCCTGGCTCTGTCAGCTCCTCTGCAGAGGGTTTCCCTAAGAAGGTGGACCTAGCAGGGTCACCGGGGGACGGGGAGCTGTGCCTCACGGCCCTCACTTCGTCGGAGAAACCCTCATGCAGAGTTCAGAAACTTGTGTGTTGAGTATGTCGCTGTGAGCCTCCACCATTTAACTAGTGGGTGAAGCCTGAACTGTCTAGAGACAGACCAGACCAGCTGCACAACACAGACACTTCAAACCTGAGGACAAAATCTGAGAGAACAGAAAAAGGAAAGGAAACTTAGCTTAGAACCATGCAGCGCTACAGGAGACGGCAGCACTGCAGAGGTGAGGACCGGCACCTGTTTGAAAGAGACAGATGCACACAAACACACACACAACGACGAACGAGAAACAAACACAGAGAGAGGGAAAAGTGGTTATACAGAACTTGAGGACATTATCTACATGTAATTATCTACATACTTATAAATTTGTTGTGTTTTCTTTAACAATGTCAGAAGGAGAGAGGCACTGAGGCACCGTCTTCCGCCCCCCGGCGCTCCTGCTGCGCCTCCTCCTTCTGACAGGAACTGCCTGCAGAACAAGCATGAATGATGCCTGAGTGGACACACGCAACTCACAAGTTCCTGGCTCTGTCAGCTCCTCTGCAGAGGGTTTCCCTAAGAAGGTGGACCTAGCAGGGTCACCGGGGGACGGGGAGCTGTGCCTCACGGCCCTCACTTCGTCGGAGAAACCCTCATGCAGAGTTCAGAAACTTGTGTGTTGAGTATGTCGCTGTGAGCCTCCACCATTTAACTAGTGGGTGAAGCCTGAACTGTCTAGAGACAGACCAGACCAGCTGCACAACACAGACACTTCAAACCTGAGGACAAAATCTGAGAGAACAGAAAAAGGAAAGGAAACTTAGCTTAGAACCATGCAGCGCTACAGGAGACGGCAGCACTGCAGAGGTGAGGACCGGCACCTGTTTGAAAGAGACAGATGCACACAAACACACACACAACGACGAACGAGAAACAAACACAGAGAGAGGGAAAAGTGGTTATACAGAACTTGAGGACATTATCTACATGTAATTATCTACATACTTATAAATTTGTTGTGTTTTCTTTAACAATGTCAGAAGGAGAGAGGCACTGAGGCACCGTCTTCCGCCCCCCGGCGCTCCTGCTGCGCCTCCTCCTTCTGACAGGAACTGCCTGCAGAACAAGCATGAATGATGCCTGAGTGGACACACGCAACTCACAAGTTCCTGGCTCTGTCAGCTCCTCTGCAGAGGGTTTCCCTAAGAAGGTGGACCTAGCAGGGTCACCGGGGGACGGGGAGCTGTGCCTCACGGCCCTCACTTCGTCGGAGAAACCCTCATGCAGAGTTCAGAAACTTGTGTGTTGAGTATGTCGCTGTGAGCCTCCACCATTTAACTAGTGGGTGAAGCCTGAACTGTCTAGAGACAGACCAGACCAGCTGCACAACACAGACACTTCAAACCTGAGGACAAAATCTGAGAGAACAGAAAAAGGAAAGGAAACTTAGCTTAGAACCATGCAGCGCTACAGGAGACGGCAGCACTGCAGAGGTGAGGACCGGCACCTGTTTGAAAGAGACAGATGCACACAAACACACACACAACGACGAACGAGAAACAAACACAGAGAGAGGGAAAAGTGGTTATACAGAACTTGAGGACATTATCTACATGTAATTATCTACATACTTATAAATTTGTTGTGTTTTCTTTAACAATGTCAGAAGGAGAGAGGCACTGAGGCACCGTCTTCCGCCCCCCGGCGCTCCTGCTGCGCCTCCTCCTTCTGACAGGAACTGCCTGCAGAACAAGCATGAATGATGCCTGAGTGGACACACGCAACTCACAAGTTCCTGGCTCTGTCAGCTCCTCTGCAGAGGGTTTCCCTAAGAAGGTGGACCTAGCAGGGTCACCGGGGGACGGGGAGCTGTGCCTCACGGCCCTCACTTCGTCGGAGAAACCCTCATGCAGAGTTCAGAAACTTGTGTGTTGAGTATGTCGCTGTGAGCCTCCACCATTTAACTAGTGGGTGAAGCCTGAACTGTCTAGAGACAGACCAGACCAGCTGCACAACACAGACACTTCAAACCTGAGGACAAAATCTGAGAGAACAGAAAAAGGAAAGGAAACTTAGCTTAGAACCATGCAGCGCTACAGGAGACGGCAGCACTGCAGAGGTGAGGACCGGCACCTGTTTGAAAGAGACAGATGCACACAAACACACACACAACGACGAACGAGAAACAAACACAGAGAGAGGGAAAAGTGGTTATACAGAACTTGAGGACATTATCTACATGTAATTATCTACATACTTATAAATTTGTTGTGTTTTCTTTAACAATGTCAGAAGGAGAGAGGCACTGAGGCACCGTCTTCCGCCCCCCGGCGCTCCTGCTGCGCCTCCTCCTTCTGACAGGAACTGCCTGCAGAACAAGCATGAATGATGCCTGAGTGGACACACGCAACTCACAAGTTCCTGGCTCTGTCAGCTCCTCTGCAGAGGGTTTCCCTAAGAAGGTGGACCTAGCAGGGTCACCGGGGGACGGGGAGCTGTGCCTCACGGCCCTCACTTCGTCGGAGAAACCCTCATGCAGAGTTCAGAAACTTGTGTGTTGAGTATGTCGCTGTGAGCCTCCACCATTTAACTAGTGGGTGAAGCCTGAACTGTCTAGAGACAGACCAGACCAGCTGCACAACACAGACACTTCAAACCTGAGGACAAAATCTGAGAGAACAGAAAAAGGAAAGGAAACTTAGCTTAGAACCATGCAGCGCTACAGGAGACGGCAGCACTGCAGAGGTGAGGACCGGCACCTGTTTGAAAGAGACAGATGCACACAAACACACACACAACGACGAACGAGAAACAAACACAGAGAGAGGGAAAAGTGGTTATACAGAACTTGAGGACATTATCTACATGTAATTATCTACATACTTATAAATTTGTTGTGTTTTCTTTAACAATGTCAGAAGGAGAGAGGCACTGAGGCACCGTCTTCCGCCCCCCGGCGCTCCTGCTGCGCCTCCTCCTTCTGACAGGAACTGCCTGCAGAACAAGCATGAATGATGCCTGAGTGGACACACGCAACTCACAAGTTCCTGGCTCTGTCAGCTCCTCTGCAGAGGGTTTCCCTAAGAAGGTGGACCTAGCAGGGTCACCGGGGGACGGGGAGCTGTGCCTCACGGCCCTCACTTCGTCGGAGAAACCCTCATGCAGAGTTCAGAAACTTGTGTGTTGAGTATGTCGCTGTGAGCCTCCACCATTTAACTAGTGGGTGAAGCCTGAACTGTCTAGAGACAGACCAGACCAGCTGCACAACACAGACACTTCAAACCTGAGGACAAAATCTGAGAGAACAGAAAAAGGAAAGGAAACTTAGCTTAGAACCATGCAGCGCTACAGGAGACGGCAGCACTGCAGAGGTGAGGACCGGCACCTGTTTGAAAGAGACAGATGCACACAAACACACACACAACGACGAACGAGAAACAAACACAGAGAGAGGGAAAAGTGGTTATACAGAACTTGAGGACATTATCTACATGTAATTATCTACATACTTATAAATTTGTTGTGTTTTCTTTAACAATGTCAGAAGGAGAGAGGCACTGAGGCACCGTCTTCCGCCCCCCGGCGCTCCTGCTGCGCCTCCTCCTTCTGACAGGAACTGCCTGCAGAACAAGCATGAATGATGCCTGAGTGGACACACGCAACTCACAAGTTCCTGGCTCTGTCAGCTCCTCTGCAGAGGGTTTCCCTAAGAAGGTGGACCTAGCAGGGTCACCGGGGGACGGGGAGCTGTGCCTCACGGCCCTCACTTCGTCGGAGAAACCCTCATGCAGAGTTCAGAAACTTGTGTGTTGAGTATGTCGCTGTGAGCCTCCACCATTTAACTAGTGGGTGAAGCCTGAACTGTCTAGAGACAGACCAGACCAGCTGCACAACACAGACACTTCAAACCTGAGGACAAAATCTGAGAGAACAGAAAAAGGAAAGGAAACTTAGCTTAGAACCATGCAGCGCTACAGGAGACGGCAGCACTGCAGAGGTGAGGACCGGCACCTGTTTGAAAGAGACAGATGCACACAAACACACACACAACGACGAACGAGAAACAAACACAGAGAGAGGGAAAAGTGGTTATACAGAACTTGAGGACATTATCTACATGTAATTATCTACATACTTATAAATTTGTTGTGTTTTCTTTAACAATGTCAGAAGGAGAGAGGCACTGAGGCACCGTCTTCCGCCCCCCGGCGCTCCTGCTGCGCCTCCTCCTTCTGACAGGAACTGCCTGCAGAACAAGCATGAATGATGCCTGAGTGGACACACGCAACTCACAAGTTCCTGGCTCTGTCAGCTCCTCTGCAGAGGGTTTCCCTAAGAAGGTGGACCTAGCAGGGTCACCGGGGGACGGGGAGCTGTGCCTCACGGCCCTCACTTCGTCGGAGAAACCCTCATGCAGAGTTCAGAAACTTGTGTGTTGAGTATGTCGCTGTGAGCCTCCACCATTTAACTAGTGGGTGAAGCCTGAACTGTCTAGAGACAGACCAGACCAGCTGCACAACACAGACACTTCAAACCTGAGGACAAAATCTGAGAGAACAGAAAAAGGAAAGGAAACTTAGCTTAGAACCATGCAGCGCTACAGGAGACGGCAGCACTGCAGAGGTGAGGACCGGCACCTGTTTGAAAGAGACAGATGCACACAAACACACACACAACGACGAACGAGAAACAAACACAGAGAGAGGGAAAAGTGGTTATACAGAACTTGAGGACATTATCTACATGTAATTATCTACATACTTATAAATTTGTTGTGTTTTCTTTAACAATGTCAGAAGGAGAGAGGCACTGAGGCACCGTCTTCCGCCCCCCGGCGCTCCTGCTGCGCCTCCTCCTTCTGACAGGAACTGCCTGCAGAACAAGCATGAATGATGCCTGAGTGGACACACGCAACTCACAAGTTCCTGGCTCTGTCAGCTCCTCTGCAGAGGGTTTCCCTAAGAAGGTGGACCTAGCAGGGTCACCGGGGGACGGGGAGCTGTGCCTCACGGCCCTCACTTCGTCGGAGAAACCCTCATGCAGAGTTCAGAAACTTGTGTGTTGAGTATGTCGCTGTGAGCCTCCACCATTTAACTAGTGGGTGAAGCCTGAACTGTCTAGAGACAGACCAGACCAGCTGCACAACACAGACACTTCAAACCTGAGGACAAAATCTGAGAGAACAGAAAAAGGAAAGGAAACTTAGCTTAGAACCATGCAGCGCTACAGGAGACGGCAGCACTGCAGAGGTGAGGACCGGCACCTGTTTGAAAGAGACAGATGCACACAAACACACACACAACGACGAACGAGAAACAAACACAGAGAGAGGGAAAAGTGGTTATACAGAACTTGAGGACATTATCTACATGTAATTATCTACATACTTATAAATTTGTTGTGTTTTCTTTAACAATGTCAGAAGGAGAGAGGCACTGAGGCACCGTCTTCCGCCCCCCGGCGCTCCTGCTGCGCCTCCTCCTTCTGACAGGAACTGCCTGCAGAACAAGCATGAATGATGCCTGAGTGGACACACGCAACTCACAAGTTCCTGGCTCTGTCAGCTCCTCTGCAGAGGGTTTCCCTAAGAAGGTGGACCTAGCAGGGTCACCGGGGGACGGGGAGCTGTGCCTCACGGCCCTCACTTCGTCGGAGAAACCCTCATGCAGAGTTCAGAAACTTGTGTGTTGAGTATGTCGCTGTGAGCCTCCACCATTTAACTAGTGGGTGAAGCCTGAACTGTCTAGAGACAGACCAGACCAGCTGCACAACACAGACACTTCAAACCTGAGGACAAAATCTGAGAGAACAGAAAAAGGAAAGGAAACTTAGCTTAGAACCATGCAGCGCTACAGGAGACGGCAGCACTGCAGAGGTGAGGACCGGCACCTGTTTGAAAGAGACAGATGCACACAAACACACACACAACGACGAACGAGAAACAAACACAGAGAGAGGGAAAAGTGGTTATACAGAACTTGAGGACATTATCTACATGTAATTATCTACATACTTATAAATTTGTTGTGTTTTCTTTAACAATGTCAGAAGGAGAGAGGCACTGAGGCACCGTCTTCCGCCCCCCGGCGCTCCTGCTGCGCCTCCTCCTTCTGACAGGAACTGCCTGCAGAACAAGCATGAATGATGCCTGAGTGGACACACGCAACTCACAAGTTCCTGGCTCTGTCAGCTCCTCTGCAGAGGGTTTCCCTAAGAAGGTGGACCTAGCAGGGTCACCGGGGGACGGGGAGCTGTGCCTCACGGCCCTCACTTCGTCGGAGAAACCCTCATGCAGAGTTCAGAAACTTGTGTGTTGAGTATGTCGCTGTGAGCCTCCACCATTTAACTAGTGGGTGAAGCCTGAACTGTCTAGAGACAGACCAGACCAGCTGCACAACACAGACACTTCAAACCTGAGGACAAAATCTGAGAGAACAGAAAAAGGAAAGGAAACTTAGCTTAGAACCAGGCAGCGCTACAGGAGACGGCAGCACTGCAGAGGTGAGGACCGGCACCTGTTTGAAAGAGACAGATGCACACAAACACACACACAACGACGAACGAGAAACAAACACAGAGAGAGGGAAAAGTGGTTATACAGAACTTGAGGACATTATCTACATGTAATTATCTACATACTTATAAATTTGTTGTGTTTTCTTTAACAATGTCAGAAGGAGAGAGGCACTGAGGCACCGTCTTCCGCCCCCCGGCGCTCCTGCTGCGCCTCCTCCTTCTGACAGGAACTGCCTGCAGAACAAGCATGAATGATGCCTGAGTGGACACACGCAACTCACAAGTTCCTGGCTCTGTCAGCTCCTCTGCAGAGGGTTTCCCTAAGAAGGTGGACCTAGCAGGGTCACCGGGGGACGGGGAGCTGTGCCTCACGGCCCTCACTTCGTCGGAGAAACCCTCATGCAGAGTTCAGAAACTTGTGTGTTGAGTATGTCGCTGTGAGCCTCCACCATTTAACTAGTGGGTGAAGCCTGAACTGTCTAGAGACAGACCAGACCAGCTGCACAACACAGACACTTCAAACCTGAGGACAAAATCTGAGAGAACAGAAAAAGGAAAGGAAACTTAGCTTAGAACCATGCAGCGCTACAGGAGACGGCAGCACTGCAGAGGTGAGGACCGGCACCTGTTTGAAAGAGACAGATGCACACAAACACACACACAACGACGAACGAGAAACAAACACAGAGAGAGGGAAAAGTGGTTATACAGAACTTGAGGACATTATCTACATGTAATTATCTACATACTTATAAATTTGTTGTGTTTTCTTTAACAATGTCAGAAGGAGAGAGGCACTGAGGCACCGTCTTCCGCCCCCCGGCGCTCCTGCTGCGCCTCCTCCTTCTGACAGGAACTGCCTGCAGAACAAGCATGAATGATGCCTGAGTGGACACACGCAACTCACAAGTTCCTGGCTCTGTCAGCTCCTCTGCAGAGGGTTTCCCTAAGAAGGTGGACCTAGCAGGGTCACCGGGGGACGGGGAGCTGTGCCTCACGGCCCTCACTTCGTCGGAGAAACCCTCATGCAGAGTTCAGAAACTTGTGTGTTGAGTATGTCGCTGTGAGCCTCCACCATTTAACTAGTGGGTGAAGCCTGAACTGTCTAGAGACAGACCAGACCAGCTGCACAACACAGACACTTCAAACCTGAGGACAAAATCTGAGAGAACAGAAAAAGGAAAGGAAACTTAGCTTAGAACCATGCAGCGCTACAGGAGACGGCAGCACTGCAGAGGTGAGGACCGGCACCTGTTTGAAAGAGACAGATGCACACAAACACACACACAACGACGAACGAGAAACAAACACAGAGAGAGGGAAAAGTGGTTATACAGAACTTGAGGACATTATCTACATGTAATTATCTACATACTTATAAATTTGTTGTGTTTTCTTTAACAATGTCAGAAGGAGAGAGGCACTGAGGCACCGTCTTCCGCCCCCCGGCGCTCCTGCTGCGCCTCCTCCTTCTGACAGGAACTGCCTGCAGAACAAGCATGAATGATGCCTGAGTGGACACACGCAACTCACAAGTTCCTGGCTCTGTCAGCTCCTCTGCAGAGGGTTTCCCTAAGAAGGTGGACCTAGCAGGGTCACCGGGGGACGGGGAGCTGTGCCTCACGGCCCTCACTTCGTCGGAGAAACCCTCATGCAGAGTTCAGAAACTTGTGTGTTGAGTATGTCGCTGTGAGCCTCCACCATTTAACTAGTGGGTGAAGCCTGAACTGTCTAGAGACAGACCAGACCAGCTGCACAACACAGACACTTCAAACCTGAGGACAAAATCTGAGAGAACAGAAAAAGGAAAGGAAACTTAGCTTAGAACCATGCAGCGCTACAGGAGACGGCAGCACTGCAGAGGTGAGGACCGGCACCTGTTTGAAAGAGACAGATGCACACAAACACACACACAACGACGAACGAGAAACAAACACAGAGAGAGGGAAAAGTGGTTATACAGAACTTGAGGACATTATCTACATGTAATTATCTACATACTTATAAATTTGTTGTGTTTTCTTTAACAATGTCAGAAGGAGAGAGGCACTGAGGCACCGTCTTCCGCCCCCCGGCGCTCCTGCTGCGCCTCCTCCTTCTGACAGGAACTGCCTGCAGAACAAGCATGAATGATGCCTGAGTGGACACACGCAACTCACAAGTTCCTGGCTCTGTCAGCTCCTCTGCAGAGGGTTTCCCTAAGAAGGTGGACCTAGCAGGGTCACCGGGGGACGGGGAGCTGTGCCTCACGGCCCTCACTTCGTCGGAGAAACCCTCATGCAGAGTTCAGAAACTTGTGTGTTGAGTATGTCGCTGTGAGCCTCCACCATTTAACTAGTGGGTGAAGCCTGAACTGTCTAGAGACAGACCAGACCAGCTGCACAACACAGACACTTCAAACCTGAGGACAAAATCTGAGAGAACAGAAAAAGGAAAGGAAACTTAGCTTAGAACCATGCAGCGCTACAGGAGACGGCAGCACTGCAGAGGTGAGGACCGGCACCTGTTTGAAAGAGACAGATGCACACAAACACACACACAACGACGAACGAGAAACAAACACAGAGAGAGGGAAAAGTGGTTATACAGAACTTGAGGACATTATCTACATGTAATTATCTACATACTTATAAATTTGTTGTGTTTTCTTTAACAATGTCAGAAGGAGAGAGGCACTGAGGCACCGTCTTCCGCCCCCCGGCGCTCCTGCTGCGCCTCCTCCTTCTGACAGGAACTGCCTGCAGAACAAGCATGAATGATGCCTGAGTGGACACACGCAACTCACAAGTTCCTGGCTCTGTCAGCTCCTCTGCAGAGGGTTTCCCTAAGAAGGTGGACCTAGCAGGGTCACCGGGGGACGGGGAGCTGTGCCTCACGGCCCTCACTTCGTCGGAGAAACCCTCATGCAGAGTTCAGAAACTTGTGTGTTGAGTATGTCGCTGTGAGCCTCCACCATTTAACTAGTGGGTGAAGCCTGAACTGTCTAGAGACAGACCAGACCAGCTGCACAACACAGACACTTCAAACCTGAGGACAAAATCTGAGAGAACAGAAAAAGGAAAGGAAACTTAGCTTAGAACCATGCAGCGCTACAGGAGACGGCAGCACTGCAGAGGTGAGGACCGGCACCTGTTTGAAAGAGACAGATGCACACAAACACACACACAACGACGAACGAGAAACAAACACAGAGAGAGGGAAAAGTGGTTATACAGAACTTGAGGACATTATCTACATGTAATTATCTACATACTTATAAATTTGTTGTGTTTTCTTTAACAATGTCAGAAGGAGAGAGGCACTGAGGCACCGTCTTCCGCCCCCCGGCGCTCCTGCTGCGCCTCCTCCTTCTGACAGGAACTGCCTGCAGAACAAGCATGAATGATGCCTGAGTGGACACACGCAACTCACAAGTTCCTGGCTCTGTCAGCTCCTCTGCAGAGGGTTTCCCTAAGAAGGTGGACCTAGCAGGGTCACCGGGGGACGGGGAGCTGTGCCTCACGGCCCTCACTTCGTCGGAGAAACCCTCATGCAGAGTTCAGAAACTTGTGTGTTGAGTATGTCGCTGTGAGCCTCCACCATTTAACTAGTGGGTGAAGCCTGAACTGTCTAGAGACAGACCAGACCAGCTGCACAACACAGACACTTCAAACCTGAGGACAAAATCTGAGAGAACAGAAAAAGGAAAGGAAACTTAGCTTAGAACCATGCAGCGCTACAGGAGACGGCAGCACTGCAGAGGTGAGGACCGGCACCTGTTTGAAAGAGACAGATGCACACAAACACACACACAACGACGAACGAGAAACAAACACAGAGAGAGGGAAAAGTGGTTATACAGAACTTGAGGACATTATCTACATGTAATTATCTACATACTTATAAATTTGTTGTGTTTTCTTTAACAATGTCAGAAGGAGAGAGGCACTGAGGCACCGTCTTCCGCCCCCCGGCGCTCCTGCTGCGCCTCCTCCTTCTGACAGGAACTGCCTGCAGAACAAGCATGAATGATGCCTGAGTGGACACACGCAACTCACAAGTTCCTGGCTCTGTCAGCTCCTCTGCAGAGGGTTTCCCTAAGAAGGTGGACCTAGCAGGGTCACCGGGGGACGGGGAGCTGTGCCTCACGGCCCTCACTTCGTCGGAGAAACCCTCATGCAGAGTTCAGAAACTTGTGTGTTGAGTATGTCGCTGTGAGCCTCCACCATTTAACTAGTGGGTGAAGCCTGAACTGTCTAGAGACAGACCAGACCAGCTGCACAACACAGACACTTCAAACCTGAGGACAAAATCTGAGAGAACAGAAAAAGGAAAGGAAACTTAGCTTAGAACCATGCAGCGCTACAGGAGACGGCAGCACTGCAGAGGTGAGGACCGGCACCTGTTTGAAAGAGACAGATGCACACAAACACACACACAACGACGAACGAGAAACAAACACAGAGAGAGGGAAAAGTGGTTATACAGAACTTGAGGACATTATCTACATGTAATTATCTACATACTTATAAATTTGTTGTGTTTTCTTTAACAATGTCAGAAGGAGAGAGGCACTGAGGCACCGTCTTCCGCCCCCCGGCGCTCCTGCTGCGCCTCCTCCTTCTGACAGGAACTGCCTGCAGAACAAGCATGAATGATGCCTGAGTGGACACACGCAACTCACAAGTTCCTGGCTCTGTCAGCTCCTCTGCAGAGGGTTTCCCTAAGAAGGTGGACCTAGCAGGGTCACCGGGGGACGGGGAGCTGTGCCTCACGGCCCTCACTTCGTCGGAGAAACCCTCATGCAGAGTTCAGAAACTTGTGTGTTGAGTATGTCGCTGTGAGCCTCCACCATTTAACTAGTGGGTGAAGCCTGAACTGTCTAGAGACAGACCAGACCAGCTGCACAACACAGACACTTCAAACCTGAGGACAAAATCTGAGAGAACAGAAAAAGGAAAGGAAACTTAGCTTAGAACCATGCAGCGCTACAGGAGACGGCAGCACTGCAGAGGTGAGGACCGGCACCTGTTTGAAAGAGACAGATGCACACAAACACACACACAACGACGAACGAGAAACAAACACAGAGAGAGGGAAAAGTGGTTATACAGAACTTGAGGACATTATCTACATGTAATTATCTACATACTTATAAATTTGTTGTGTTTTCTTTAACAATGTCAGAAGGAGAGAGGCACTGAGGCACCGTCTTCCGCCCCCCGGCGCTCCTGCTGCGCCTCCTCCTTCTGACAGGAACTGCCTGCAGAACAAGCATGAATGATGCCTGAGTGGACACACGCAACTCACAAGTTCCTGGCTCTGTCAGCTCCTCTGCAGAGGGTTTCCCTAAGAAGGTGGACCTAGCAGGGTCACCGGGGGACGGGGAGCTGTGCCTCACGGCCCTCACTTCGTCGGAGAAACCCTCATGCAGAGTTCAGAAACTTGTGTGTTGAGTATGTCGCTGTGAGCCTCCACCATTTAACTAGTGGGTGAAGCCTGAACTGTCTAGAGACAGACCAGACCAGCTGCACAACACAGACACTTCAAACCTGAGGACAAAATCTGAGAGAACAGAAAAAGGAAAGGAAACTTAGCTTAGAACCATGCAGCGCTACAGGAGACGGCAGCACTGCAGAGGTGAGGACCGGCACCTGTTTGAAAGAGACAGATGCACACAAACACACACACAACGACGAACGAGAAACAAACACAGAGAGAGGGAAAAGTGGTTATACAGAACTTGAGGACATTATCTACATGTAATTATCTACATACTTATAAATTTGTTGTGTTTTCTTTAACAATGTCAGAAGGAGAGAGGCACTGAGGCACCGTCTTCCGCCCCCCGGCGCTCCTGCTGCGCCTCCTCCTTCTGACAGGAACTGCCTGCAGAACAAGCATGAATGATGCCTGAGTGGACACACGCAACTCACAAGTTCCTGGCTCTGTCAGCTCCTCTGCAGAGGGTTTCCCTAAGAAGGTGGACCTAGCAGGGTCACCGGGGGACGGGGAGCTGTGCCTCACGGCCCTCACTTCGTCGGAGAAACCCTCATGCAGAGTTCAGAAACTTGTGTGTTGAGTATGTCGCTGTGAGCCTCCACCATTTAACTAGTGGGTGAAGCCTGAACTGTCTAGAGACAGACCAGACCAGCTGCACAACACAGACACTTCAAACCTGAGGACAAAATCTGAGAGAACAGAAAAAGGAAAGGAAACTTAGCTTAGAACCATGCAGCGCTACAGGAGACGGCAGCACTGCAGAGGTGAGGACCGGCACCTGTTTGAAAGAGACAGATGCACACAAACACACACACAACGACGAACGAGAAACAAACACAGAGAGAGGGAAAAGTGGTTATACAGAACTTGAGGACATTATCTACATGTAATTATCTACATACTTATAAATTTGTTGTGTTTTCTTTAACAATGTCAGAAGGAGAGAGGCACTGAGGCACCGTCTTCCGCCCCCCGGCGCTCCTGCTGCGCCTCCTCCTTCTGACAGGAACTGCCTGCAGAACAAGCATGAATGATGCCTGAGTGGACACACGCAACTCACAAGTTCCTGGCTCTGTCAGCTCCTCTGCAGAGGGTTTCCCTAAGAAGGTGGACCTAGCAGGGTCACCGGGGGACGGGGAGCTGTGCCTCACGGCCCTCACTTCGTCGGAGAAACCCTCATGCAGAGTTCAGAAACTTGTGTGTTGAGTATGTCGCTGTGAGCCTCCACCATTTAACTAGTGGGTGAAGCCTGAACTGTCTAGAGACAGACCAGACCAGCTGCACAACACAGACACTTCAAACCTGAGGACAAAATCTGAGAGAACAGAAAAAGGAAAGGAAACTTAGCTTAGAACCATGCAGCGCTACAGGAGACGGCAGCACTGCAGAGGTGAGGACCGGCACCTGTTTGAAAGAGACAGATGCACACAAACACACACACAACGACGAACGAGAAACAAACACAGAGAGAGGGAAAAGTGGTTATACAGAACTTGAGGACATTATCTACATGTAATTATCTACATACTTATAAATTTGTTGTGTTTTCTTTAACAATGTCAGAAGGAGAGAGGCACTGAGGCACCGTCTTCCGCCCCCCGGCGCTCCTGCTGCGCCTCCTCCTTCTGACAGGAACTGCCTGCAGAACAAGCATGAATGATGCCTGAGTGGACACACGCAACTCACAAGTTCCTGGCTCTGTCAGCTCCTCTGCAGAGGGTTTCCCTAAGAAGGTGGACCTAGCAGGGTCACCGGGGGACGGGGAGCTGTGCCTCACGGCCCTCACTTCGTCGGAGAAACCCTCATGCAGAGTTCAGAAACTTGTGTGTTGAGTATGTCGCTGTGAGCCTCCACCATTTAACTAGTGGGTGAAGCCTGAACTGTCTAGAGACAGACCAGACCAGCTGCACAACACAGACACTTCAAACCTGAGGACAAAATCTGAGAGAACAGAAAAAGGAAAGGAAACTTAGCTTAGAACCATGCAGCGCTACAGGAGACGGCAGCACTGCAGAGGTGAGGACCGGCACCTGTTTGAAAGAGACAGATGCACACAAACACACACACAACGACGAACGAGAAACAAACACAGAGAGAGGGAAAAGTGGTTATACAGAACTTGAGGACATTATCTACATGTAATTATCTACATACTTATAAATTTGTTGTGTTTTCTTTAACAATGTCAGAAGGAGAGAGGCACTGAGGCACCGTCTTCCGCCCCCCGGCGCTCCTGCTGCGCCTCCTCCTTCTGACAGGAACTGCCTGCAGAACAAGCATGAATGATGCCTGAGTGGACACACGCAACTCACAAGTTCCTGGCTCTGTCAGCTCCTCTGCAGAGGGTTTCCCTAAGAAGGTGGACCTAGCAGGGTCACCGGGGGACGGGGAGCTGTGCCTCACGGCCCTCACTTCGTCGGAGAAACCCTCATGCAGAGTTCAGAAACTTGTGTGTTGAGTATGTCGCTGTGAGCCTCCACCATTTAACTAGTGGGTGAAGCCTGAACTGTCTAGAGACAGACCAGACCAGCTGCACAACACAGACACTTCAAACCTGAGGACAAAATCTGAGAGAACAGAAAAAGGAAAGGAAACTTAGCTTAGAACCATGCAGCGCTACAGGAGACGGCAGCACTGCAGAGGTGAGGACCGGCACCTGTTTGAAAGAGACAGATGCACACAAACACACACACAACGACGAACGAGAAACAAACACAGAGAGAGGGAAAAGTGGTTATACAGAACTTGAGGACATTATCTACATGTAATTATCTACATACTTATAAATTTGTTGTGTTTTCTTTAACAATGTCAGAAGGAGAGAGGCACTGAGGCACCGTCTTCCGCCCCCCGGCGCTCCTGCTGCGCCTCCTCCTTCTGACAGGAACTGCCTGCAGAACAAGCATGAATGATGCCTGAGTGGACACACGCAACTCACAAGTTCCTGGCTCTGTCAGCTCCTCTGCAGAGGGTTTCCCTAAGAAGGTGGACCTAGCAGGGTCACCGGGGGACGGGGAGCTGTGCCTCACGGCCCTCACTTCGTCGGAGAAACCCTCATGCAGAGTTCAGAAACTTGTGTGTTGAGTATGTCGCTGTGAGCCTCCACCATTTAACTAGTGGGTGAAGCCTGAACTGTCTAGAGACAGACCAGACCAGCTGCACAACACAGACACTTCAAACCTGAGGACAAAATCTGAGAGAACAGAAAAAGGAAAGGAAACTTAGCTTAGAACCATGCAGCGCTACAGGAGACGGCAGCACTGCAGAGGTGAGGACCGGCACCTGTTTGAAAGAGACAGATGCACACAAACACACACACAACGACGAACGAGAAACAAACACAGAGAGAGGGAAAAGTGGTTATACAGAACTTGAGGACATTATCTACATGTAATTATCTACATACTTATAAATTTGTTGTGTTTTCTTTAACAATGTCAGAAGGAGAGAGGCACTGAGGCACCGTCTTCCGCCCCCCGGCGCTCCTGCTGCGCCTCCTCCTTCTGACAGGAACTGCCTGCAGAACAAGCATGAATGATGCCTGAGTGGACACACGCAACTCACAAGTTCCTGGCTCTGTCAGCTCCTCTGCAGAGGGTTTCCCTAAGAAGGTGGACCTAGCAGGGTCACCGGGGGACGGGGAGCTGTGCCTCACGGCCCTCACTTCGTCGGAGAAACCCTCATGCAGAGTTCAGAAACTTGTGTGTTGAGTATGTCGCTGTGAGCCTCCACCATTTAACTAGTGGGTGAAGCCTGAACTGTCTAGAGACAGACCAGACCAGCTGCACAACACAGACACTTCAAACCTGAGGACAAAATCTGAGAGAACAGAAAAAGGAAAGGAAACTTAGCTTAGAACCATGCAGCGCTACAGGAGACGGCAGCACTGCAGAGGTGAGGACCGGCACCTGTTTGAAAGAGACAGATGCACACAAACACACACACAACGACGAACGAGAAACAAACACAGAGAGAGGGAAAAGTGGTTATACAGAACTTGAGGACATTATCTACATGTAATTATCTACATACTTATAAATTTGTTGTGTTTTCTTTAACAATGTCAGAAGGAGAGAGGCACTGAGGCACCGTCTTCCGCCCCCCGGCGCTCCTGCTGCGCCTCCTCCTTCTGACAGGAACTGCCTGCAGAACAAGCATGAATGATGCCTGAGTGGACACACGCAACTCACAAGTTCCTGGCTCTGTCAGCTCCTCTGCAGAGGGTTTCCCTAAGAAGGTGGACCTAGCAGGGTCACCGGGGGACGGGGAGCTGTGCCTCACGGCCCTCACTTCGTCGGAGAAACCCTCATGCAGAGTTCAGAAACTTGTGTGTTGAGTATGTCGCTGTGAGCCTCCACCATTTAACTAGTGGGTGAAGCCTGAACTGTCTAGAGACAGACCAGACCAGCTGCACAACACAGACACTTCAAACCTGAGGACAAAATCTGAGAGAACAGAAAAAGGAAAGGAAACTTAGCTTAGAACCATGCAGCGCTACAGGAGACGGCAGCACTGCAGAGGTGAGGACCGGCACCTGTTTGAAAGAGACAGATGCACACAAACACACACACAACGACGAACGAGAAACAAACACAGAGAGAGGGAAAAGTGGTTATACAGAACTTGAGGACATTATCTCATGTAATTATCTACATACTTATAAATTTGTTGTGTTTTCTTTAACAATGTCAGAAGGAGAGAGGCACTGAGGCACCGTCTTCCGCCCCCCGGCGCTCCTGCTGCGCCTCCTCCTTCTGACAGGAACTGCCTGCAGAACAAGCATGAATGATGCCTGAGTGGACACACGCAACTCACAAGTTCCTGGCTCTGTCAGCTCCTCTGCAGAGGGTTTCCCTAAGAAGGTGGACCTAGCAGGGTCACCGGGGGACGGGGAGCTGTGCCTCACGGCCCTCACTTCGTCGGAGAAACCCTCATGCAGAGTTCAGAAACTTGTGTGTTGAGTATGTCGCTGTGAGCCTCCACCATTTAACTAGTGGGTGAAGCCTGAACTGTCTAGAGACAGACCAGACCAGCTGCACAACACAGACACTTCAAACCTGAGGACAAAATCTGAGAGAACAGAAAAAGGAAAGGAAACTTAGCTTAGAACCATGCAGCGCTACAGGAGACGGCAGCACTGCAGAGGTGAGGACCGGCACCTGTTTGAAAGAGACAGATGCACACAAACACACACACAACGACGAACGAGAAACAAACACAGAGAGAGGGAAAAGTGGTTATACAGAACTTGAGGACATTATCTACATGTAATTATCTACATACTTATAAATTTGTTGTGTTTTCTTTAACAATGTCAGAAGGAGAGAGGCACTGAGGCACCGTCTTCCGCCCCCCGGCGCTCCTGCTGCGCCTCCTCCTTCTGACAGGAACTGCCTGCAGAACAAGCATGAATGATGCCTGAGTGGACACACGCAACTCACAAGTTCCTGGCTCTGTCAGCTCCTCTGCAGAGGGTTTCCCTAAGAAGGTGGACCTAGCAGGGTCACCGGGGGACGGGGAGCTGTGCCTCACGGCCCTCACTTCGTCGGAGAAACCCTCATGCAGAGTTCAGAAACTTGTGTGTTGAGTATGTCGCTGTGAGCCTCCACCATTTAACTAGTGGGTGAAGCCTGAACTGTCTAGAGACAGACCAGACCAGCTGCACAACACAGACACTTCAAACCTGAGGACAAAATCTGAGAGAACAGAAAAAGGAAAGGAAACTTAGCTTAGAACCATGCAGCGCTACAGGAGACGGCAGCACTGCAGAGGTGAGGACCGGCACCTGTTTGAAAGAGACAGATGCACACAAACACACACACAACGACGAACGAGAAACAAACACAGAGAGAGGGAAAAGTGGTTATACAGAACTTGAGGACATTATCTACATGTAATTATCTACATACTTATAAATTTGTTGTGTTTTCTTTAACAATGTCAGAAGGAGAGAGGCACTGAGGCACCGTCTTCCGCCCCCCGGCGCTCCTGCTGCGCCTCCTCCTTCTGACAGGAACTGCCTGCAGAACAAGCATGAATGATGCCTGAGTGGACACACGCAACTCACAAGTTCCTGGCTCTGTCAGCTCCTCTGCAGAGGGTTTCCCTAAGAAGGTGGACCTAGCAGGGTCACCGGGGGACGGGGAGCTGTGCCTCACGGCCCTCACTTCGTCGGAGAAACCCTCATGCAGAGTTCAGAAACTTGTGTGTTGAGTATGTCGCTGTGAGCCTCCACCATTTAACTAGTGGGTGAAGCCTGAACTGTCTAGAGACAGACCAGACCAGCTGCACAACACAGACACTTCAAACCTGAGGACAAAATCTGAGAGAACAGAAAAAGGAAAGGAAACTTAGCTTAGAACCATGCAGCGCTACAGGAGACGGCAGCACTGCAGAGGTGAGGACCGGCACCTGTTTGAAAGAGACAGATGCACACAAACACACACACAACGACGAACGAGAAACAAACACAGAGAGAGGGAAAAGTGGTTATACAGAACTTGAGGACATTATCTACATGTAATTATCTACATACTTATAAATTTGTTGTGTTTTCTTTAACAATGTCAGAAGGAGAGAGGCACTGAGGCACCGTCTTCCGCCCCCCGGCGCTCCTGCTGCGCCTCCTCCTTCTGACAGGAACTGCCTGCAGAACAAGCATGAATGATGCCTGAGTGGACACACGCAACTCACAAGTTCCTGGCTCTGTCAGCTCCTCTGCAGAGGGTTTCCCTAAGAAGGTGGACCTAGCAGGGTCACCGGGGGACGGGGAGCTGTGCCTCACGGCCCTCACTTCGTCGGAGAAACCCTCATGCAGAGTTCAGAAACTTGTGTGTTGAGTATGTCGCTGTGAGCCTCCACCATTTAACTAGTGGGTGAAGCCTGAACTGTCTAGAGACAGACCAGACCAGCTGCACAACACAGACACTTCAAACCTGAGGACAAAATCTGAGAGAACAGAAAAAGGAAAGGAAACTTAGCTTAGAACCATGCAGCGCTACAGGAGACGGCAGCACTGCAGAGGTGAGGACCGGCACCTGTTTGAAAGAGACAGATGCACACAAACACACACACAACGACGAACGAGAAACAAACACAGAGAGAGGGAAAAGTGGTTATACAGAACTTGAGGACATTATCTACATGTAATTATCTACATACTTATAAATTTGTTGTGTTTTCTTTAACAATGTCAGAAGGAGAGAGGCACTGAGGCACCGTCTTCCGCCCCCCGGCGCTCCTGCTGCGCCTCCTCCTTCTGACAGGAACTGCCTGCAGAACAAGCATGAATGATGCCTGAGTGGACACACGCAACTCACAAGTTCCTGGCTCTGTCAGCTCCTCTGCAGAGGGTTTCCCTAAGAAGGTGGACCTAGCAGGGTCACCGGGGGACGGGGAGCTGTGCCTCACGGCCCTCACTTCGTCGGAGAAACCCTCATGCAGAGTTCAGAAACTTGTGTGTTGAGTATGTCGCTGTGAGCCTCCACCATTTAACTAGTGGGTGAAGCCTGAACTGTCTAGAGACAGACCAGACCAGCTGCACAACACAGACACTTCAAACCTGAGGACAAAATCTGAGAGAACAGAAAAAGGAAAGGAAACTTAGCTTAGAACCATGCAGCGCTACAGGAGACGGCAGCACTGCAGAGGTGAGGACCGGCACCTGTTTGAAAGAGACAGATGCACACAAACACACACACAACGACGAACGAGAAACAAACACAGAGAGAGGGAAAAGTGGTTATACAGAACTTGAGGACATTATCTACATGTAATTATCTACATACTTATAAATTTGTTGTGTTTTCTTTAACAATGTCAGAAGGAGAGAGGCACTGAGGCACCGTCTTCCGCCCCCCGGCGCTCCTGCTGCGCCTCCTCCTTCTGACAGGAACTGCCTGCAGAACAAGCATGAATGATGCCTGAGTGGACACACGCAACTCACAAGTTCCTGGCTCTGTCAGCTCCTCTGCAGAGGGTTTCCCTAAGAAGGTGGACCTAGCAGGGTCACCGGGGGACGGGGAGCTGTGCCTCACGGCCCTCACTTCGTCGGAGAAACCCTCATGCAGAGTTCAGAAACTTGTGTGTTGAGTATGTCGCTGTGAGCCTCCACCATTTAACTAGTGGGTGAAGCCTGAACTGTCTAGAGACAGACCAGACCAGCTGCACAACACAGACACTTCAAACCTGAGGACAAAATCTGAGAGAACAGAAAAAGGAAAGGAAACTTAGCTTAGAACCATGCAGCGCTACAGGAGACGGCAGCACTGCAGAGGTGAGGACCGGCACCTGTTTGAAAGAGACAGATGCACACAAACACACACACAACGACGAACGAGAAACAAACACAGAGAGAGGGAAAAGTGGTTATACAGAACTTGAGGACATTATCTACATGTAATTATCTACATACTTATAAATTTGTTGTGTTTTCTTTAACAATGTCAGAAGGAGAGAGGCACTGAGGCACCGTCTTCCGCCCCCCGGCGCTCCTGCTGCGCCTCCTCCTTCTGACAGGAACTGCCTGCAGAACAAGCATGAATGATGCCTGAGTGGACACACGCAACTCACAAGTTCCTGGCTCTGTCAGCTCCTCTGCAGAGGGTTTCCCTAAGAAGGTGGACCTAGCAGGGTCACCGGGGGACGGGGAGCTGTGCCTCACGGCCCTCACTTCGTCGGAGAAACCCTCATGCAGAGTTCAGAAACTTGTGTGTTGAGTATGTCGCTGTGAGCCTCCACCATTTAACTAGTGGGTGAAGCCTGAACTGTCTAGAGACAGACCAGACCAGCTGCACAACACAGACACTTCAAACCTGAGGACAAAATCTGAGAGAACAGAAAAAGGAAAGGAAACTTAGCTTAGAACCATGCAGCGCTACAGGAGACGGCAGCACTGCAGAGGTGAGGACCGGCACCTGTTTGAAAGAGACAGATGCACACAAACACACACACAACGACGAACGAGAAACAAACACAGAGAGAGGGAAAAGTGGTTATACAGAACTTGAGGACATTATCTACATGTAATTATCTACATACTTATAAATTTGTTGTGTTTTCTTTAACAATGTCAGAAGGAGAGAGGCACTGAGGCACCGTCTTCCGCCCCCCGGCGCTCCTGCTGCGCCTCCTCCTTCTGACAGGAACTGCCTGCAGAACAAGCATGAATGATGCCTGAGTGGACACACGCAACTCACAAGTTCCTGGCTCTGTCAGCTCCTCTGCAGAGGGTTTCCCTAAGAAGGTGGACCTAGCAGGGTCACCGGGGGACGGGGAGCTGTGCCTCACGGCCCTCACTTCGTCGGAGAAACCCTCATGCAGAGTTCAGAAACTTGTGTGTTGAGTATGTCGCTGTGAGCCTCCACCATTTAACTAGTGGGTGAAGCCTGAACTGTCTAGAGACAGACCAGACCAGCTGCACAACACAGACACTTCAAACCTGAGGACAAAATCTGAGAGAACAGAAAAAGGAAAGGAAACTTAGCTTAGAACCATGCAGCGCTACAGGAGACGGCAGCACTGCAGAGGTGAGGACCGGCACCTGTTTGAAAGAGACAGATGCACACAAACACACACACAACGACGAACGAGAAACAAACACAGAGAGAGGGAAAAGTGGTTATACAGAACTTGAGGACATTATCTACATGTAATTATCTACATACTTATAAATTTGTTGTGTTTTCTTTAACAATGTCAGAAGGAGAGAGGCACTGAGGCACCGTCTTCCGCCCCCCGGCGCTCCTGCTGCGCCTCCTCCTTCTGACAGGAACTGCCTGCAGAACAAGCATGAATGATGCCTGAGTGGACACACGCAACTCACAAGTTCCTGGCTCTGTCAGCTCCTCTGCAGAGGGTTTCCCTAAGAAGGTGGACCTAGCAGGGTCACCGGGGGACGGGGAGCTGTGCCTCACGGCCCTCACTTCGTCGGAGAAACCCTCATGCAGAGTTCAGAAACTTGTGTGTTGAGTATGTCGCTGTGAGCCTCCACCATTTAACTAGTGGGTGAAGCCTGAACTGTCTAGAGACAGACCAGACCAGCTGCACAACACAGACACTTCAAACCTGAGGACAAAATCTGAGAGAACAGAAAAAGGAAAGGAAACTTAGCTTAGAACCATGCAGCGCTACAGGAGACGGCAGCACTGCAGAGGTGAGGACCGGCACCTGTTTGAAAGAGACAGATGCACACAAACACACACACAACGACGAACGAGAAACAAACACAGAGAGAGGGAAAAGTGGTTATACAGAACTTGAGGACATTATCTACATGTAATTATCTACATACTTATAAATTTGTTGTGTTTTCTTTAACAATGTCAGAAGGAGAGAGGCACTGAGGCACCGTCTTCCGCCCCCCGGCGCTCCTGCTGCGCCTCCTCCTTCTGACAGGAACTGCCTGCAGAACAAGCATGAATGATGCCTGAGTGGACACACGCAACTCACAAGTTCCTGGCTCTGTCAGCTCCTCTGCAGAGGGTTTCCCTAAGAAGGTGGACCTAGCAGGGTCACCGGGGGACGGGGAGCTGTGCCTCACGGCCCTCACTTCGTCGGAGAAACCCTCATGCAGAGTTCAGAAACTTGTGTGTTGAGTATGTCGCTGTGAGCCTCCACCATTTAACTAGTGGGTGAAGCCTGAACTGTCTAGAGACAGACCAGACCAGCTGCACAACACAGACACTTCAAACCTGAGGACAAAATCTGAGAGAACAGAAAAAGGAAAGGAAACTTAGCTTAGAACCATGCAGCGCTACAGGAGACGGCAGCACTGCAGAGGTGAGGACCGGCACCTGTTTGAAAGAGACAGATGCACACAAACACACACACAACGACGAACGAGAAACAAACACAGAGAGAGGGAAAAGTGGTTATACAGAACTTGAGGACATTATCTACATGTAATTATCTACATACTTATAAATTTGTTGTGTTTTCTTTAACAATGTCAGAAGGAGAGAGGCACTGAGGCACCGTCTTCCGCCCCCCGGCGCTCCTGCTGCGCCTCCTCCTTCTGACAGGAACTGCCTGCAGAACAAGCATGAATGATGCCTGAGTGGACACACGCAACTCACAAGTTCCTGGCTCTGTCAGCTCCTCTGCAGAGGGTTTCCCTAAGAAGGTGGACCTAGCAGGGTCACCGGGGGACGGGGAGCTGTGCCTCACGGCCCTCACTTCGTCGGAGAAACCCTCATGCAGAGTTCAGAAACTTGTGTGTTGAGTATGTCGCTGTGAGCCTCCACCATTTAACTAGTGGGTGAAGCCTGAACTGTCTAGAGACAGACCAGACCAGCTGCACAACACAGACACTTCAAACCTGAGGACAAAATCTGAGAGAACAGAAAAAGGAAAGGAAACTTAGCTTAGAACCATGCAGCGCTACAGGAGACGGCAGCACTGCAGAGGTGAGGACCGGCACCTGTTTGAAAGAGACAGATGCACACAAACACACACACAACGACGAACGAGAAACAAACACAGAGAGAGGGAAAAGTGGTTATACAGAACTTGAGGACATTATCTACATGTAATTATCTACATACTTATAAATTTGTTGTGTTTTCTTTAACAATGTCAGAAGGAGAGAGGCACTGAGGCACCGTCTTCCGCCCCCCGGCGCTCCTGCTGCGCCTCCTCCTTCTGACAGGAACTGCCTGCAGAACAAGCATGAATGATGCCTGAGTGGACACACGCAACTCACAAGTTCCTGGCTCTGTCAGCTCCTCTGCAGAGGGTTTCCCTAAGAAGGTGGACCTAGCAGGGTCACCGGGGGACGGGGAGCTGTGCCTCACGGCCCTCACTTCGTCGGAGAAACCCTCATGCAGAGTTCAGAAACTTGTGTGTTGAGTATGTCGCTGTGAGCCTCCACCATTTAACTAGTGGGTGAAGCCTGAACTGTCTAGAGACAGACCAGACCAGCTGCACAACACAGACACTTCAAACCTGAGGACAAAATCTGAGAGAACAGAAAAAGGAAAGGAAACTTAGCTTAGAACCATGCAGCGCTACAGGAGACGGCAGCACTGCAGAGGTGAGGACCGGCACCTGTTTGAAAGAGACAGATGCACACAAACACACACACAACGACGAACGAGAAACAAACACAGAGAGAGGGAAAAGTGGTTATACAGAACTTGAGGACATTATCTACATGTAATTATCTACATACTTATAAATTTGTTGTGTTTTCTTTAACAATGTCAGAAGGAGAGAGGCACTGAGGCACCGTCTTCCGCCCCCCGGCGCTCCTGCTGCGCCTCCTCCTTCTGACAGGAACTGCCTGCAGAACAAGCATGAATGATGCCTGAGTGGACACACGCAACTCACAAGTTCCTGGCTCTGTCAGCTCCTCTGCAGAGGGTTTCCCTAAGAAGGTGGACCTAGCAGGGTCACCGGGGGACGGGGAGCTGTGCCTCACGGCCCTCACTTCGTCGGAGAAACCCTCATGCAGAGTTCAGAAACTTGTGTGTTGAGTATGTCGCTGTGAGCCTCCACCATTTAACTAGTGGGTGAAGCCTGAACTGTCTAGAGACAGACCAGACCAGCTGCACAACACAGACACTTCAAACCTGAGGACAAAATCTGAGAGAACAGAAAAAGGAAAGGAAACTTAGCTTAGAACCATGCAGCGCTACAGGAGACGGCAGCACTGCAGAGGTGAGGACCGGCACCTGTTTGAAAGAGACAGATGCACACAAACACACACACAACGACGAACGAGAAACAAACACAGAGAGAGGGAAAAGTGGTTATACAGAACTTGAGGACATTATCTACATGTAATTATCTACATACTTATAAATTTGTTGTGTTTTCTTTAACAATGTCAGAAGGAGAGAGGCACTGAGGCACCGTCTTCCGCCCCCCGGCGCTCCTGCTGCGCCTCCTCCTTCTGACAGGAACTGCCTGCAGAACAAGCATGAATGATGCCTGAGTGGACACACGCAACTCACAAGTTCCTGGCTCTGTCAGCTCCTCTGCAGAGGGTTTCCCTAAGAAGGTGGACCTAGCAGGGTCACCGGGGGACGGGGAGCTGTGCCTCACGGCCCTCACTTCGTCGGAGAAACCCTCATGCAGAGTTCAGAAACTTGTGTGTTGAGTATGTCGCTGTGAGCCTCCACCATTTAACTAGTGGGTGAAGCCTGAACTGTCTAGAGACAGACCAGACCAGCTGCACAACACAGACACTTCAAACCTGAGGACAAAATCTGAGAGAACAGAAAAAGGAAAGGAAACTTAGCTTAGAACCATGCAGCGCTACAGGAGACGGCAGCACTGCAGAGGTGAGGACCGGCACCTGTTTGAAAGAGACAGATGCACACAAACACACACACAACGACGAACGAGAAACAAACACAGAGAGAGGGAAAAGTGGTTATACAGAACTTGAGGACATTATCTACATGTAATTATCTACATACTTATAAATTTGTTGTGTTTTCTTTAACAATGTCAGAAGGAGAGAGGCACTGAGGCACCGTCTTCCGCCCCCCGGCGCTCCTGCTGCGCCTCCTCCTTCTGACAGGAACTGCCTGCAGAACAAGCATGAATGATGCCTGAGTGGACACACGCAACTCACAAGTTCCTGGCTCTGTCAGCTCCTCTGCAGAGGGTTTCCCTAAGAAGGTGGACCTAGCAGGGTCACCGGGGGACGGGGAGCTGTGCCTCACGGCCCTCACTTCGTCGGAGAAACCCTCATGCAGAGTTCAGAAACTTGTGTGTTGAGTATGTCGCTGTGAGCCTCCACCATTTAACTAGTGGGTGAAGCCTGAACTGTCTAGAGACAGACCAGACCAGCTGCACAACACAGACACTTCAAACCTGAGGACAAAATCTGAGAGAACAGAAAAAGGAAAGGAAACTTAGCTTAGAACCATGCAGCGCTACAGGAGACGGCAGCACTGCAGAGGTGAGGACCGGCACCTGTTTGAAAGAGACAGATGCACACAAACACACACACAACGACGAACGAGAAACAAACACAGAGAGAGGGAAAAGTGGTTATACAGAACTTGAGGACATTATCTACATGTAATTATCTACATACTTATAAATTTGTTGTGTTTTCTTTAACAATGTCAGAAGGAGAGAGGCACTGAGGCACCGTCTTCCGCCCCCCGGCGCTCCTGCTGCGCCTCCTCCTTCTGACAGGAACTGCCTGCAGAACAAGCATGAATGATGCCTGAGTGGACACACGCAACTCACAAGTTCCTGGCTCTGTCAGCTCCTCTGCAGAGGGTTTCCCTAAGAAGGTGGACCTAGCAGGGTCACCGGGGGACGGGGAGCTGTGCCTCACGGCCCTCACTTCGTCGGAGAAACCCTCATGCAGAGTTCAGAAACTTGTGTGTTGAGTATGTCGCTGTGAGCCTCCACCATTTAACTAGTGGGTGAAGCCTGAACTGTCTAGAGACAGACCAGACCAGCTGCACAACACAGACACTTCAAACCTGAGGACAAAATCTGAGAGAACAGAAAAAGGAAAGGAAACTTAGCTTAGAACCATGCAGCGCTACAGGAGACGGCAGCACTGCAGAGGTGAGGACCGGCACCTGTTTGAAAGAGACAGATGCACACAAACACACACACAACGACGAACGAGAAACAAACACAGAGAGAGGGAAAAGTGGTTATACAGAACTTGAGGACATTATCTACATGTAATTATCTACATACTTATAAATTTGTTGTGTTTTCTTTAACAATGTCAGAAGGAGAGAGGCACTGAGGCACCGTCTTCCGCCCCCCGGCGCTCCTGCTGCGCCTCCTCCTTCTGACAGGAACTGCCTGCAGAACAAGCATGAATGATGCCTGAGTGGACACACGCAACTCACAAGTTCCTGGCTCTGTCAGCTCCTCTGCAGAGGGTTTCCCTAAGAAGGTGGACCTAGCAGGGTCACCGGGGGACGGGGAGCTGTGCCTCACGGCCCTCACTTCGTCGGAGAAACCCTCATGCAGAGTTCAGAAACTTGTGTGTTGAGTATGTCGCTGTGAGCCTCCACCATTTAACTAGTGGGTGAAGCCTGAACTGTCTAGAGACAGACCAGACCAGCTGCACAACACAGACACTTCAAACCTGAGGACAAAATCTGAGAGAACAGAAAAAGGAAAGGAAACTTAGCTTAGAACCATGCAGCGCTACAGGAGACGGCAGCACTGCAGAGGTGAGGACCGGCACCTGTTTGAAAGAGACAGATGCACACAAACACACACACAACGACGAACGAGAAACAAACACAGAGAGAGGGAAAAGTGGTTATACAGAACTTGAGGACATTATCTACATGTAATTATCTACATACTTATAAATTTGTTGTGTTTTCTTTAACAATGTCAGAAGGAGAGAGGCACTGAGGCACCGTCTTCCGCCCCCCGGCGCTCCTGCTGCGCCTCCTCCTTCTGACAGGAACTGCCTGCAGAACAAGCATGAATGATGCCTGAGTGGACACACGCAACTCACAAGTTCCTGGCTCTGTCAGCTCCTCTGCAGAGGGTTTCCCTAAGAAGGTGGACCTAGCAGGGTCACCGGGGGACGGGGAGCTGTGCCTCACGGCCCTCACTTCGTCGGAGAAACCCTCATGCAGAGTTCAGAAACTTGTGTGTTGAGTATGTCGCTGTGAGCCTCCACCATTTAACTAGTGGGTGAAGCCTGAACTGTCTAGAGACAGACCAGACCAGCTGCACAACACAGACACTTCAAACCTGAGGACAAAATCTGAGAGAACAGAAAAAGGAAAGGAAACTTAGCTTAGAACCATGCAGCGCTACAGGAGACGGCAGCACTGCAGAGGTGAGGACCGGCACCTGTTTGAAAGAGACAGATGCACACAAACACACACACAACGACGAACGAGAAACAAACACAGAGAGAGGGAAAAGTGGTTATACAGAACTTGAGGACATTATCTACATGTAATTATCTACATACTTATAAATTTGTTGTGTTTTCTTTAACAATGTCAGAAGGAGAGAGGCACTGAGGCACCGTCTTCCGCCCCCCGGCGCTCCTGCTGCGCCTCCTCCTTCTGACAGGAACTGCCTGCAGAACAAGCATGAATGATGCCTGAGTGGACACACGCAACTCACAAGTTCCTGGCTCTGTCAGCTCCTCTGCAGAGGGTTTCCCTAAGAAGGTGGACCTAGCAGGGTCACCGGGGGACGGGGAGCTGTGCCTCACGGCCCTCACTTCGTCGGAGAAACCCTCATGCAGAGTTCAGAAACTTGTGTGTTGAGTATGTCGCTGTGAGCCTCCACCATTTAACTAGTGGGTGAAGCCTGAACTGTCTAGAGACAGACCAGACCAGCTGCACAACCAGACACTTCAAACCTGAGGACAAAATCTGAGAGAACAGAAAAAGGAAAGGAAACTTAGCTTAGAACCATGCAGCGCTACAGGAGACGGCAGCACTGCAGAGGTGAGGACCGGCACCTGTTTGAAAGAGACAGATGCACACAAACACACACACAACGACGAACGAGAAACAAACACAGAGAGAGGGAAAAGTGGTTATACAGAACTTGAGGACATTATCTACATGTAATTATCTACATACTTATAAATTTGTTGTGTTTTCTTTAACAATGTCAGAAGGAGAGAGGCACTGAGGCACCGTCTTCCGCCCCCCGGCGCTCCTGCTGCGCCTCCTCCTTCTGACAGGAACTGCCTGCAGAACAAGCATGAATGATGCCTGAGTGGACACACGCAACTCACAAGTTCCTGGCTCTGTCAGCTCCTCTGCAGAGGGTTTCCCTAAGAAGGTGGACCTAGCAGGGTCACCGGGGGACGGGGAGCTGTGCCTCACGGCCCTCACTTCGTCGGAGAAACCCTCATGCAGAGTTCAGAAACTTGTGTGTTGAGTATGTCGCTGTGAGCCTCCACCATTTAACTAGTGGGTGAAGCCTGAACTGTCTAGAGACAGACCAGACCAGCTGCACAACACAGACACTTCAAACCTGAGGACAAAATCTGAGAGAACAGAAAAAGGAAAGGAAACTTAGCTTAGAACCATGCAGCGCTACAGGAGACGGCAGCACTGCAGAGGTGAGGACCGGCACCTTTTGAAAGAGACAGATGCACACAAACACACACACAACGACGAACGAGAAACAAACACAGAGAGAGGGAAAAGTGGTTATACAGAACTTGAGGACATTATCTACATGTAATTATCTACATACTTATAAATTTGTTGTGTTTTCTTTAACAATGTCAGAAGGAGAGAGGCACTGAGGCACCGTCTTCCGCCCCCCGGCGCTCCTGCTGCGCCTCCTCCTTCTGACAGGAACTGCCTGCAGAACAAGCATGAATGATGCCTGAGTGGACACACGCAACTCACAAGTTCCTGGCTCTGTCAGCTCCTCTGCAGAGGGTTTCCCTAAGAAGGTGGACCTAGCAGGGTCACCGGGGGACGGGGAGCTGTGCCTCACGGCCCTCACTTCGTCGGAGAAACCCTCATGCAGAGTTCAGAAACTTGTGTGTTGAGTATGTCGCTGTGAGCCTCCACCATTTAACTAGTGGGTGAAGCCTGAACTGTCTAGAGACAGACCAGACCAGCTGCACAACACAGACACTTCAAACCTGAGGACAAAATCTGAGAGAACAGAAAAAGGAAAGGAAACTTAGCTTAGAACCATGCAGCGCTACAGGAGACGGCAGCACTGCAGAGGTGAGGACCGGCACCTGTTTGAAAGAGACAGATGCACACAAACACACACACAACGACGAACGAGAAACAAACACAGAGAGAGGGAAAAGTGGTTATACAGAACTTGAGGACATTATCTACATGTAATTATCTACATACTTATAAATTTGTTGTGTTTTCTTTAACAATGTCAGAAGGAGAGAGGCACTGAGGCACCGTCTTCCGCCCCCCGGCGCTCCTGCTGCGCCTCCTCCTTCTGACAGGAACTGCCTGCAGAACAAGCATGAATGATGCCTGAGTGGACACACGCAACTCACAAGTTCCTGGCTCTGTCAGCTCCTCTGCAGAGGGTTTCCCTAAGAAGGTGGACCTAGCAGGGTCACCGGGGGACGGGGAGCTGTGCCTCACGGCCCTCACTTCGTCGGAGAAACCCTCATGCAGAGTTCAGAAACTTGTGTGTTGAGTATGTCGCTGTGAGCCTCCACCATTTAACTAGTGGGTGAAGCCTGAACTGTCTAGAGACAGACCAGACCAGCTGCACAACACAGACACTTCAAACCTGAGGACAAAATCTGAGAGAACAGAAAAAGGAAAGGAAACTTAGCTTAGAACCATGCAGCGCTACAGGAGACGGCAGCACTGCAGAGGTGAGGACCGGCACCTGTTTGAAAGAGACAGATGCACACAAACACACACACAACGACGAACGAGAAACAAACACAGAGAGAGGGAAAAGTGGTTATACAGAACTTGAGGACATTATCTACATGTAATTATCTACATACTTATAAATTTGTTGTGTTTTCTTTAACAATGTCAGAAGGAGAGAGGCACTGAGGCACCGTCTTCCGCCCCCCGGCGCTCCTGCTGCGCCTCCTCCTTCTGACAGGAACTGCCTGCAGAACAAGCATGAATGATGCCTGAGTGGACACACGCAACTCACAAGTTCCTGGCTCTGTCAGCTCCTCTGCAGAGGGTTTCCCTAAGAAGGTGGACCTAGCAGGGTCACCGGGGGACGGGGAGCTGTGCCTCACGGCCCTCACTTCGTCGGAGAAACCCTCATGCAGAGTTCAGAAACTTGTGTGTTGAGTATGTCGCTGTGAGCCTCCACCATTTAACTAGTGGGTGAAGCCTGAACTGTCTAGAGACAGACCAGACCAGCTGCACAACACAGACACTTCAAACCTGAGGACAAAATCTGAGAGAACAGAAAAAGGAAAGGAAACTTAGCTTAGAACCATGCAGCGCTACAGGAGACGGCAGCACTGCAGAGGTGAGGACCGGCACCTGTTTGAAAGAGACAGATGCACACAAACACACACACAACGACGAACGAGAAACAAACACAGAGAGAGGGAAAAGTGGTTATACAGAACTTGAGGACATTATCTACATGTAATTATCTACATACTTATAAATTTGTTGTGTTTTCTTTAACAATGTCAGAAGGAGAGAGGCACTGAGGCACCGTCTTCCGCCCCCCGGCGCTCCTGCTGCGCCTCCTCCTTCTGACAGGAACTGCCTGCAGAACAAGCATGAATGATGCCTGAGTGGACACACGCAACTCACAAGTTCCTGGCTCTGTCAGCTCCTCTGCAGAGGGTTTCCCTAAGAAGGTGGACCTAGCAGGGTCACCGGGGGACGGGGAGCTGTGCCTCACGGCCCTCACTTCGTCGGAGAAACCCTCATGCAGAGTTCAGAAACTTGTGTGTTGAGTATGTCGCTGTGAGCCTCCACCATTTAACTAGTGGGTGAAGCCTGAACTGTCTAGAGACAGACCAGACCAGCTGCACAACACAGACACTTCAAACCTGAGGACAAAATCTGAGAGAACAGAAAAAGGAAAGGAAACTTAGCTTAGAACCATGCAGCGCTACAGGAGACGGCAGCACTGCAGAGGTGAGGACCGGCACCTGTTTGAAAGAGACAGATGCACACAAACACACACACAACGACGAACGAGAAACAAACACAGAGAGAGGGAAAAGTGGTTATACAGAACTTGAGGACATTATCTACATGTAATTATCTACATACTTATAAATTTGTTGTGTTTTCTTTAACAATGTCAGAAGGAGAGAGGCACTGAGGCACCGTCTTCCGCCCCCCGGCGCTCCTGCTGCGCCTCCTCCTTCTGACAGGAACTGCCTGCAGAACAAGCATGAATGATGCCTGAGTGGACACACGCAACTCACAAGTTCCTGGCTCTGTCAGCTCCTCTGCAGAGGGTTTCCCTAAGAAGGTGGACCTAGCAGGGTCACCGGGGGACGGGGAGCTGTGCCTCACGGCCCTCACTTCGTCGGAGAAACCCTCATGCAGAGTTCAGAAACTTGTGTGTTGAGTATGTCGCTGTGAGCCTCCACCATTTAACTAGTGGGTGAAGCCTGAACTGTCTAGAGACAGACCAGACCAGCTGCACAACACAGACACTTCAAACCTGAGGACAAAATCTGAGAGAACAGAAAAAGGAAAGGAAACTTAGCTTAGAACCATGCAGCGCTACAGGAGACGGCAGCACTGCAGAGGTGAGGACCGGCACCTGTTTGAAAGAGACAGATGCACACAAACACACACACAACGACGAACGAGAAACAAACACAGAGAGAGGGAAAAGTGGTTATACAGAACTTGAGGACATTATCTACATGTAATTATCTACATACTTATAAATTTGTTGTGTTTTCTTTAACAATGTCAGAAGGAGAGAGGCACTGAGGCACCGTCTTCCGCCCCCCGGCGCTCCTGCTGCGCCTCCTCCTTCTGACAGGAACTGCCTGCAGAACAAGCATGAATGATGCCTGAGTGGACACACGCAACTCACAAGTTCCTGGCTCTGTCAGCTCCTCTGCAGAGGGTTTCCCTAAGAAGGTGGACCTAGCAGGGTCACCGGGGGACGGGGAGCTGTGCCTCACGGCCCTCACTTCGTCGGAGAAACCCTCATGCAGAGTTCAGAAACTTGTGTGTTGAGTATGTCGCTGTGAGCCTCCACCATTTAACTAGTGGGTGAAGCCTGAACTGTCTAGAGACAGACCAGACCAGCTGCACAACACAGACACTTCAAACCTGAGGACAAAATCTGAGAGAACAGAAAAAGGAAAGGAAACTTAGCTTAGAACCATGCAGCGCTACAGGAGACGGCAGCACTGCAGAGGTGAGGACCGGCACCTGTTTGAAAGAGACAGATGCACACAAACACACACACAACGACGAACGAGAAACAAACACAGAGAGAGGGAAAAGTGGTTATACAGAACTTGAGGACATTATCTACATGTAATTATCTACATACTTATAAATTTGTTGTGTTTTCTTTAACAATGTCAGAAGGAGAGAGGCACTGAGGCACCGTCTTCCGCCCCCCGGCGCTCCTGCTGCGCCTCCTCCTTCTGACAGGAACTGCCTGCAGAACAAGCATGAATGATGCCTGAGTGGACACACGCAACTCACAAGTTCCTGGCTCTGTCAGCTCCTCTGCAGAGGGTTTCCCTAAGAAGGTGGACCTAGCAGGGTCACCGGGGGACGGGGAGCTGTGCCTCACGGCCCTCACTTCGTCGGAGAAACCCTCATGCAGAGTTCAGAAACTTGTGTGTTGAGTATGTCGCTGTGAGCCTCCACCATTTAACTAGTGGGTGAAGCCTGAACTGTCTAGAGACAGACCAGACCAGCTGCACAACACAGACACTTCAAACCTGAGGACAAAATCTGAGAGAACAGAAAAAGGAAAGGAAACTTAGCTTAGAACCATGCAGCGCTACAGGAGACGGCAGCACTGCAGAGGTGAGGACCGGCACCTGTTTGAAAGAGACAGATGCACACAAACACACACACAACGACGAACGAGAAACAAACACAGAGAGAGGGAAAAGTGGTTATACAGAACTTGAGGACATTATCTACATGTAATTATCTACATACTTATAAATTTGTTGTGTTTTCTTTAACAATGTCAGAAGGAGAGAGGCACTGAGGCACCGTCTTCCGCCCCCCGGCGCTCCTGCTGCGCCTCCTCCTTCTGACAGGAACTGCCTGCAGAACAAGCATGAATGATGCCTGAGTGGACACACGCAACTCACAAGTTCCTGGCTCTGTCAGCTCCTCTGCAGAGGGTTTCCCTAAGAAGGTGGACCTAGCAGGGTCACCGGGGGACGGGGAGCTGTGCCTCACGGCCCTCACTTCGTCGGAGAAACCCTCATGCAGAGTTCAGAAACTTGTGTGTTGAGTATGTCGCTGTGAGCCTCCACCATTTAACTAGTGGGTGAAGCCTGAACTGTCTAGAGACAGACCAGACCAGCTGCACAACACAGACACTTCAAACCTGAGGACAAAATCTGAGAGAACAGAAAAAGGAAAGGAAACTTAGCTTAGAACCATGCAGCGCTACAGGAGACGGCAGCACTGCAGAGGTGAGGACCGGCACCTGTTTGAAAGAGACAGATGCACACAAACACACACACAACGACGAACGAGAAACAAACACAGAGAGAGGGAAAAGTGGTTATACAGAACTTGAGGACATTATCTACATGTAATTATCTACATACTTATAAATTTGTTGTGTTTTCTTTAACAATGTCAGAAGGAGAGAGGCACTGAGGCACCGTCTTCCGCCCCCCGGCGCTCCTGCTGCGCCTCCTCCTTCTGACAGGAACTGCCTGCAGAACAAGCATGAATGATGCCTGAGTGGACACACGCAACTCACAAGTTCCTGGCTCTGTCAGCTCCTCTGCAGAGGGTTTCCCTAAGAAGGTGGACCTAGCAGGGTCACCGGGGGACGGGGAGCTGTGCCTCACGGCCCTCACTTCGTCGGAGAAACCCTCATGCAGAGTTCAGAAACTTGTGTGTTGAGTATGTCGCTGTGAGCCTCCACCATTTAACTAGTGGGTGAAGCCTGAACTGTCTAGAGACAGACCAGACCAGCTGCACAACACAGACACTTCAAACCTGAGGACAAAATCTGAGAGAACAGAAAAAGGAAAGGAAACTTAGCTTAGAACCATGCAGCGCTACAGGAGACGGCAGCACTGCAGAGGTGAGGACCGGCACCTGTTTGAAAGAGACAGATGCACACAAACACACACACAACGACGAACGAGAAACAAACACAGAGAGAGGGAAAAGTGGTTATACAGAACTTGAGGACATTATCTACATGTAATTATCTACATACTTATAAATTTGTTGTGTTTTCTTTAACAATGTCAGAAGGAGAGAGGCACTGAGGCACCGTCTTCCGCCCCCCGGCGCTCCTGCTGCGCCTCCTCCTTCTGACAGGAACTGCCTGCAGAACAAGCATGAATGATGCCTGAGTGGACACACGCAACTCACAAGTTCCTGGCTCTGTCAGCTCCTCTGCAGAGGGTTTCCCTAAGAAGGTGGACCTAGCAGGGTCACCGGGGGACGGGGAGCTGTGCCTCACGGCCCTCACTTCGTCGGAGAAACCCTCATGCAGAGTTCAGAAACTTGTGTGTTGAGTATGTCGCTGTGAGCCTCCACCATTTAACTAGTGGGTGAAGCCTGAACTGTCTAGAGACAGACCAGACCAGCTGCACAACACAGACACTTCAAACCTGAGGACAAAATCTGAGAGAACAGAAAAAGGAAAGGAAACTTAGCTTAGAACCATGCAGCGCTACAGGAGACGGCAGCACTGCAGAGGTGAGGACCGGCACCTGTTTGAAAGAGACAGATGCACACAAACACACACACAACGACGAACGAGAAACAAACACAGAGAGAGGGAAAAGTGGTTATACAGAACTTGAGGACATTATCTACATGTAATTATCTACATACTTATAAATTTGTTGTGTTTTCTTTAACAATGTCAGAAGGAGAGAGGCACTGAGGCACCGTCTTCCGCCCCCCGGCGCTCCTGCTGCGCCTCCTCCTTCTGACAGGAACTGCCTGCAGAACAAGCATGAATGATGCCTGAGTGGACACACGCAACTCACAAGTTCCTGGCTCTGTCAGCTCCTCTGCAGAGGGTTTCCCTAAGAAGGTGGACCTAGCAGGGTCACCGGGGGACGGGGAGCTGTGCCTCACGGCCCTCACTTCGTCGGAGAAACCCTCATGCAGAGTTCAGAAACTTGTGTGTTGAGTATGTCGCTGTGAGCCTCCACCATTTAACTAGTGGGTGAAGCCTGAACTGTCTAGAGACAGACCAGACCAGCTGCACAACACAGACACTTCAAACCTGAGGACAAAATCTGAGAGAACAGAAAAAGGAAAGGAAACTTAGCTTAGAACCATGCAGCGCTACAGGAGACGGCAGCACTGCAGAGGTGAGGACCGGCACCTGTTTGAAAGAGACAGATGCACACAAACACACACACAACGACGAACGAGAAACAAACACAGAGAGAGGGAAAAGTGGTTATACAGAACTTGAGGACATTATCTACATGTAATTATCTACATACTTATAAATTTGTTGTGTTTTCTTTAACAATGTCAGAAGGAGAGAGGCACTGAGGCACCGTCTTCCGCCCCCCGGCGCTCCTGCTGCGCCTCCTCCTTCTGACAGGAACTGCCTGCAGAACAAGCATGAATGATGCCTGAGTGGACACACGCAACTCACAAGTTCCTGGCTCTGTCAGCTCCTCTGCAGAGGGTTTCCCTAAGAAGGTGGACCTAGCAGGGTCACCGGGGGACGGGGAGCTGTGCCTCACGGCCCTCACTTCGTCGGAGAAACCCTCATGCAGAGTTCAGAAACTTGTGTGTTGAGTATGTCGCTGTGAGCCTCCACCATTTAACTAGTGGGTGAAGCCTGAACTGTCTAGAGACAGACCAGACCAGCTGCACAACACAGACACTTCAAACCTGAGGACAAAATCTGAGAGAACAGAAAAAGGAAAGGAAACTTAGCTTAGAACCATGCAGCGCTACAGGAGACGGCAGCACTGCAGAGGTGAGGACCGGCACCTGTTTGAAAGAGACAGATGCACACAAACACACACACAACGACGAACGAGAAACAAACACAGAGAGAGGGAAAAGTGGTTATACAGAACTTGAGGACATTATCTACATGTAATTATCTACATACTTATAAATTTGTTGTGTTTTCTTTAACAATGTCAGAAGGAGAGAGGCACTGAGGCACCGTCTTCCGCCCCCCGGCGCTCCTGCTGCGCCTCCTCCTTCTGACAGGAACTGCCTGCAGAACAAGCATGAATGATGCCTGAGTGGACACACGCAACTCACAAGTTCCTGGCTCTGTCAGCTCCTCTGCAGAGGGTTTCCCTAAGAAGGTGGACCTAGCAGGGTCACCGGGGGACGGGGAGCTGTGCCTCACGGCCCTCACTTCGTCGGAGAAACCCTCATGCAGAGTTCAGAAACTTGTGTGTTGAGTATGTCGCTGTGAGCCTCCACCATTTAACTAGTGGGTGAAGCCTGAACTGTCTAGAGACAGACCAGACCAGCTGCACAACACAGACACTTCAAACCTGAGGACAAAATCTGAGAGAACAGAAAAAGGAAAGGAAACTTAGCTTAGAACCATGCAGCGCTACAGGAGACGGCAGCACTGCAGAGGTGAGGACCGGCACCTGTTTGAAAGAGACAGATGCACACAAACACACACACAACGACGAACGAGAAACAAACACAGAGAGAGGGAAAAGTGGTTATACAGAACTTGAGGACATTATCTACATGTAATTATCTACATACTTATAAATTTGTTGTGTTTTCTTTAACAATGTCAGAAGGAGAGAGGCACTGAGGCACCGTCTTCCGCCCCCCGGCGCTCCTGCTGCGCCTCCTCCTTCTGACAGGAACTGCCTGCAGAACAAGCATGAATGATGCCTGAGTGGACACACGCAACTCACAAGTTCCTGGCTCTGTCAGCTCCTCTGCAGAGGGTTTCCCTAAGAAGGTGGACCTAGCAGGGTCACCGGGGGACGGGGAGCTGTGCCTCACGGCCCTCACTTCGTCGGAGAAACCCTCATGCAGAGTTCAGAAACTTGTGTGTTGAGTATGTCGCTGTGAGCCTCCACCATTTAACTAGTGGGTGAAGCCTGAACTGTCTAGAGACAGACCAGACCAGCTGCACAACACAGACACTTCAAACCTGAGGACAAAATCTGAGAGAACAGAAAAAGGAAAGGAAACTTAGCTTAGAACCATGCAGCGCTACAGGAGACGGCAGCACTGCAGAGGTGAGGACCGGCACCTGTTTGAAAGAGACAGATGCACACAAACACACACACAACGACGAACGAGAAACAAACACAGAGAGAGGGAAAAGTGGTTATACAGAACTTGAGGACATTATCTACATGTAATTATCTACATACTTATAAATTTGTTGTGTTTTCTTTAACAATGTCAGAAGGAGAGAGGCACTGAGGCACCGTCTTCCGCCCCCCGGCGCTCCTGCTGCGCCTCCTCCTTCTGACAGGAACTGCCTGCAGAACAAGCATGAATGATGCCTGAGTGGACACACGCAACTCACAAGTTCCTGGCTCTGTCAGCTCCTCTGCAGAGGGTTTCCCTAAGAAGGTGGACCTAGCAGGGTCACCGGGGGACGGGGAGCTGTGCCTCACGGCCCTCACTTCGTCGGAGAAACCCTCATGCAGAGTTCAGAAACTTGTGTGTTGAGTATGTCGCTGTGAGCCTCCACCATTTAACTAGTGGGTGAAGCCTGAACTGTCTAGAGACAGACCAGACCAGCTGCACAACACAGACACTTCAAACCTGAGGACAAAATCTGAGAGAACAGAAAAAGGAAAGGAAACTTAGCTTAGAACCATGCAGCGCTACAGGAGACGGCAGCACTGCAGAGGTGAGGACCGGCACCTGTTTGAAAGAGACAGATGCACACAAACACACACACAACGACGAACGAGAAACAAACACAGAGAGAGGGAAAAGTGGTTATACAGAACTTGAGGACATTATCTACATGTAATTATCTACATACTTATAAATTTGTTGTGTTTTCTTTAACAATGTCAGAAGGAGAGAGGCACTGAGGCACCGTCTTCCGCCCCCCGGCGCTCCTGCTGCGCCTCCTCCTTCTGACAGGAACTGCCTGCAGAACAAGCATGAATGATGCCTGAGTGGACACACGCAACTCACAAGTTCCTGGCTCTGTCAGCTCCTCTGCAGAGGGTTTCCCTAAGAAGGTGGACCTAGCAGGGTCACCGGGGGACGGGGAGCTGTGCCTCACGGCCCTCACTTCGTCGGAGAAACCCTCATGCAGAGTTCAGAAACTTGTGTGTTGAGTATGTCGCTGTGAGCCTCCACCATTTAACTAGTGGGTGAAGCCTGAACTGTCTAGAGACAGACCAGACCAGCTGCACAACACAGACACTTCAAACCTGAGGACAAAATCTGAGAGAACAGAAAAAGGAAAGGAAACTTAGCTTAGAACCATGCAGCGCTACAGGAGACGGCAGCACTGCAGAGGTGAGGACCGGCACCTGTTTGAAAGAGACAGATGCACACAAACACACACACAACGACGAACGAGAAACAAACACAGAGAGAGGGAAAAGTGGTTATACAGAACTTGAGGACATTATCTACATGTAATTATCTACATACTTATAAATTTGTTGTGTTTTCTTTAACAATGTCAGAAGGAGAGAGGCACTGAGGCACCGTCTTCCGCCCCCCGGCGCTCCTGCTGCGCCTCCTCCTTCTGACAGGAACTGCCTGCAGAACAAGCATGAATGATGCCTGAGTGGACACACGCAACTCACAAGTTCCTGGCTCTGTCAGCTCCTCTGCAGAGGGTTTCCCTAAGAAGGTGGACCTAGCAGGGTCACCGGGGGACGGGGAGCTGTGCCTCACGGCCCTCACTTCGTCGGAGAAACCCTCATGCAGAGTTCAGAAACTTGTGTGTTGAGTATGTCGCTGTGAGCCTCCACCATTTAACTAGTGGGTGAAGCCTGAACTGTCTAGAGACAGACCAGACCAGCTGCACAACACAGACACTTCAAACCTGAGGACAAAATCTGAGAGAACAGAAAAAGGAAAGGAAACTTAGCTTAGAACCATGCAGCGCTACAGGAGACGGCAGCACTGCAGAGGTGAGGACCGGCACCTGTTTGAAAGAGACAGATGCACACAAACACACACACAACGACGAACGAGAAACAAACACAGAGAGAGGGAAAAGTGGTTATACAGAACTTGAGGACATTATCTACATGTAATTATCTACATACTTATAAATTTGTTGTGTTTTCTTTAACAATGTCAGAAGGAGAGAGGCACTGAGGCACCGTCTTCCGCCCCCCGGCGCTCCTGCTGCGCCTCCTCCTTCTGACAGGAACTGCCTGCAGAACAAGCATGAATGATGCCTGAGTGGACACACGCAACTCACAAGTTCCTGGCTCTGTCAGCTCCTCTGCAGAGGGTTTCCCTAAGAAGGTGGACCTAGCAGGGTCACCGGGGGACGGGGAGCTGTGCCTCACGGCCCTCACTTCGTCGGAGAAACCCTCATGCAGAGTTCAGAAACTTGTGTGTTGAGTATGTCGCTGTGAGCCTCCACCATTTAACTAGTGGGTGAAGCCTGAACTGTCTAGAGACAGACCAGACCAGCTGCACAACACAGACACTTCAAACCTGAGGACAAAATCTGAGAGAACAGAAAAAGGAAAGGAAACTTAGCTTAGAACCATGCAGCGCTACAGGAGACGGCAGCACTGCAGAGGTGAGGACCGGCACCTGTTTGAAAGAGACAGATGCACACAAACACACACACAACGACGAACGAGAAACAAACACAGAGAGAGGGAAAAGTGGTTATACAGAACTTGAGGACATTATCTACATGTAATTATCTACATACTTATAAATTTGTTGTGTTTTCTTTAACAATGTCAGAAGGAGAGAGGCACTGAGGCACCGTCTTCCGCCCCCCGGCGCTCCTGCTGCGCCTCCTCCTTCTGACAGGAACTGCCTGCAGAACAAGCATGAATGATGCCTGAGTGGACACACGCAACTCACAAGTTCCTGGCTCTGTCAGCTCCTCTGCAGAGGGTTTCCCTAAGAAGGTGGACCTAGCAGGGTCACCGGGGGACGGGGAGCTGTGCCTCACGGCCCTCACTTCGTCGGAGAAACCCTCATGCAGAGTTCAGAAACTTGTGTGTTGAGTATGTCGCTGTGAGCCTCCACCATTTAACTAGTGGGTGAAGCCTGAACTGTCTAGAGACAGACCAGACCAGCTGCACAACACAGACACTTCAAACCTGAGGACAAAATCTGAGAGAACAGAAAAAGGAAAGGAAACTTAGCTTAGAACCATGCAGCGCTACAGGAGACGGCAGCACTGCAGAGGTGAGGACCGGCACCTGTTTGAAAGAGACAGATGCACACAAACACACACACAACGACGAACGAGAAACAAACACAGAGAGAGGGAAAAGTGGTTATACAGAACTTGAGGACATTATCTACATGTAATTATCTACATACTTATAAATTTGTTGTGTTTTCTTTAACAATGTCAGAAGGAGAGAGGCACTGAGGCACCGTCTTCCGCCCCCCGGCGCTCCTGCTGCGCCTCCTCCTTCTGACAGGAACTGCCTGCAGAACAAGCATGAATGATGCCTGAGTGGACACACGCAACTCACAAGTTCCTGGCTCTGTCAGCTCCTCTGCAGAGGGTTTCCCTAAGAAGGTGGACCTAGCAGGGTCACCGGGGGACGGGGAGCTGTGCCTCACGGCCCTCACTTCGTCGGAGAAACCCTCATGCAGAGTTCAGAAACTTGTGTGTTGAGTATGTCGCTGTGAGCCTCCACCATTTAACTAGTGGGTGAAGCCTGAACTGTCTAGAGACAGACCAGACCAGCTGCACAACACAGACACTTCAAACCTGAGGACAAAATCTGAGAGAACAGAAAAAGGAAAGGAAACTTAGCTTAGAACCATGCAGCGCTACAGGAGACGGCAGCACTGCAGAGGTGAGGACCGGCACCTGTTTGAAAGAGACAGATGCACACAAACACACACACAACGACGAACGAGAAACAAACACAGAGAGAGGGAAAAGTGGTTATACAGAACTTGAGGACATTATCTACATGTAATTATCTACATACTTATAAATTTGTTGTGTTTTCTTTAACAATGTCAGAAGGAGAGAGGCACTGAGGCACCGTCTTCCGCCCCCCGGCGCTCCTGCTGCGCCTCCTCCTTCTGACAGGAACTGCCTGCAGAACAAGCATGAATGATGCCTGAGTGGACACACGCAACTCACAAGTTCCTGGCTCTGTCAGCTCCTCTGCAGAGGGTTTCCCTAAGAAGGTGGACCTAGCAGGGTCACCGGGGGACGGGGAGCTGTGCCTCACGGCCCTCACTTCGTCGGAGAAACCCTCATGCAGAGTTCAGAAACTTGTGTGTTGAGTATGTCGCTGTGAGCCTCCACCATTTAACTAGTGGGTGAAGCCTGAACTGTCTAGAGACAGACCAGACCAGCTGCACAACACAGACACTTCAAACCTGAGGACAAAATCTGAGAGAACAGAAAAAGGAAAGGAAACTTAGCTTAGAACCATGCAGCGCTACAGGAGACGGCAGCACTGCAGAGGTGAGGACCGGCACCTGTTTGAAAGAGACAGATGCACACAAACACACACACAACGACGAACGAGAAACAAACACAGAGAGAGGGAAAAGTGGTTATACAGAACTTGAGGACATTATCTACATGTAATTATCTACATACTTATAAATTTGTTGTGTTTTCTTTAACAATGTCAGAAGGAGAGAGGCACTGAGGCACCGTCTTCCGCCCCCCGGCGCTCCTGCTGCGCCTCCTCCTTCTGACAGGAACTGCCTGCAGAACAAGCATGAATGATGCCTGAGTGGACACACGCAACTCACAAGTTCCTGGCTCTGTCAGCTCCTCTGCAGAGGGTTTCCCTAAGAAGGTGGACCTAGCAGGGTCACCGGGGGACGGGGAGCTGTGCCTCACGGCCCTCACTTCGTCGGAGAAACCCTCATGCAGAGTTCAGAAACTTGTGTGTTGAGTATGTCGCTGTGAGCCTCCACCATTTAACTAGTGGGTGAAGCCTGAACTGTCTAGAGACAGACCAGACCAGCTGCACAACACAGACACTTCAAACCTGAGGACAAAATCTGAGAGAACAGAAAAAGGAAAGGAAACTTAGCTTAGAACCATGCAGCGCTACAGGAGACGGCAGCACTGCAGAGGTGAGGACCGGCACCTGTTTGAAAGAGACAGATGCACACAAACACACACACAACGACGAACGAGAAACAAACACAGAGAGAGGGAAAAGTGGTTATACAGAACTTGAGGACATTATCTACATGTAATTATCTACATACTTATAAATTTGTTGTGTTTTCTTTAACAATGTCAGAAGGAGAGAGGCACTGAGGCACCGTCTTCCGCCCCCCGGCGCTCCTGCTGCGCCTCCTCCTTCTGACAGGAACTGCCTGCAGAACAAGCATGAATGATGCCTGAGTGGACACACGCAACTCACAAGTTCCTGGCTCTGTCAGCTCCTCTGCAGAGGGTTTCCCTAAGAAGGTGGACCTAGCAGGGTCACCGGGGGACGGGGAGCTGTGCCTCACGGCCCTCACTTCGTCGGAGAAACCCTCATGCAGAGTTCAGAAACTTGTGTGTTGAGTATGTCGCTGTGAGCCTCCACCATTTAACTAGTGGGTGAAGCCTGAACTGTCTAGAGACAGACCAGACCAGCTGCACAACACAGACACTTCAAACCTGAGGACAAAATCTGAGAGAACAGAAAAAGGAAAGGAAACTTAGCTTAGAACCATGCAGCGCTACAGGAGACGGCAGCACTGCAGAGGTGAGGACCGGCACCTGTTTGAAAGAGACAGATGCACACAAACACACACACAACGACGAACGAGAAACAAACACAGAGAGAGGGAAAAGTGGTTATACAGAACTTGAGGACATTATCTACATGTAATTATCTACATACTTATAAATTTGTTGTGTTTTCTTTAACAATGTCAGAAGGAGAGAGGCACTGAGGCACCGTCTTCCGCCCCCCGGCGCTCCTGCTGCGCCTCCTCCTTCTGACAGGAACTGCCTGCAGAACAAGCATGAATGATGCCTGAGTGGACACACGCAACTCACAAGTTCCTGGCTCTGTCAGCTCCTCTGCAGAGGGTTTCCCTAAGAAGGTGGACCTAGCAGGGTCACCGGGGGACGGGGAGCTGTGCCTCACGGCCCTCACTTCGTCGGAGAAACCCTCATGCAGAGTTCAGAAACTTGTGTGTTGAGTATGTCGCTGTGAGCCTCCACCATTTAACTAGTGGGTGAAGCCTGAACTGTCTAGAGACAGACCAGACCAGCTGCACAACACAGACACTTCAAACCTGAGGACAAAATCTGAGAGAACAGAAAAAGGAAAGGAAACTTAGCTTAGAACCATGCAGCGCTACAGGAGACGGCAGCACTGCAGAGGTGAGGACCGGCACCTGTTTGAAAGAGACAGATGCACACAAACACACACACAACGACGAACGAGAAACAAACACAGAGAGAGGGAAAAGTGGTTATACAGAACTTGAGGACATTATCTACATGTAATTATCTACATACTTATAAATTTGTTGTGTTTTCTTTAACAATGTCAGAAGGAGAGAGGCACTGAGGCACCGTCTTCCGCCCCCCGGCGCTCCTGCTGCGCCTCCTCCTTCTGACAGGAACTGCCTGCAGAACAAGCATGAATGATGCCTGAGTGGACACACGCAACTCACAAGTTCCTGGCTCTGTCAGCTCCTCTGCAGAGGGTTTCCCTAAGAAGGTGGACCTAGCAGGGTCACCGGGGGACGGGGAGCTGTGCCTCACGGCCCTCACTTCGTCGGAGAAACCCTCATGCAGAGTTCAGAAACTTGTGTGTTGAGTATGTCGCTGTGAGCCTCCACCATTTAACTAGTGGGTGAAGCCTGAACTGTCTAGAGACAGACCAGACCAGCTGCACAACACAGACACTTCAAACCTGAGGACAAAATCTGAGAGAACAGAAAAAGGAAAGGAAACTTAGCTTAGAACCATGCAGCGCTACAGGAGACGGCAGCACTGCAGAGGTGAGGACCGGCACCTGTTTGAAAGAGACAGATGCACACAAACACACACACAACGACGAACGAGAAACAAACACAGAGAGAGGGAAAAGTGGTTATACAGAACTTGAGGACATTATCTACATGTAATTATCTACATACTTATAAATTTGTTGTGTTTTCTTTAACAATGTCAGAAGGAGAGAGGCACTGAGGCACCGTCTTCCGCCCCCCGGCGCTCCTGCTGCGCCTCCTCCTTCTGACAGGAACTGCCTGCAGAACAAGCATGAATGATGCCTGAGTGGACACACGCAACTCACAAGTTCCTGGCTCTGTCAGCTCCTCTGCAGAGGGTTTCCCTAAGAAGGTGGACCTAGCAGGGTCACCGGGGGACGGGGAGCTGTGCCTCACGGCCCTCACTTCGTCGGAGAAACCCTCATGCAGAGTTCAGAAACTTGTGTGTTGAGTATGTCGCTGTGAGCCTCCACCATTTAACTAGTGGGTGAAGCCTGAACTGTCTAGAGACAGACCAGACCAGCTGCACAACACAGACACTTCAAACCTGAGGACAAAATCTGAGAGAACAGAAAAAGGAAAGGAAACTTAGCTTAGAACCATGCAGCGCTACAGGAGACGGCAGCACTGCAGAGGTGAGGACCGGCACCTGTTTGAAAGAGACAGATGCACACAAACACACACACAACGACGAACGAGAAACAAACACAGAGAGAGGGAAAAGTGGTTATACAGAACTTGAGGACATTATCTACATGTAATTATCTACATACTTATAAATTTGTTGTGTTTTCTTTAACAATGTCAGAAGGAGAGAGGCACTGAGGCACCGTCTTCCGCCCCCCGGCGCTCCTGCTGCGCCTCCTCCTTCTGACAGGAACTGCCTGCAGAACAAGCATGAATGATGCCTGAGTGGACACACGCAACTCACAAGTTCCTGGCTCTGTCAGCTCCTCTGCAGAGGGTTTCCCTAAGAAGGTGGACCTAGCAGGGTCACCGGGGGACGGGGAGCTGTGCCTCACGGCCCTCACTTCGTCGGAGAAACCCTCATGCAGAGTTCAGAAACTTGTGTGTTGAGTATGTCGCTGTGAGCCTCCACCATTTAACTAGTGGGTGAAGCCTGAACTGTCTAGAGACAGACCAGACCAGCTGCACAACACAGACACTTCAAACCTGAGGACAAAATCTGAGAGAACAGAAAAAGGAAAGGAAACTTAGCTTAGAACCATGCAGCGCTACAGGAGACGGCAGCACTGCAGAGGTGAGGACCGGCACCTGTTTGAAAGAGACAGATGCACACAAACACACACACAACGACGAACGAGAAACAAACACAGAGAGAGGGAAAAGTGGTTATACAGAACTTGAGGACATTATCTACATGTAATTATCTACATACTTATAAATTTGTTGTGTTTTCTTTAACAATGTCAGAAGGAGAGAGGCACTGAGGCACCGTCTTCCGCCCCCCGGCGCTCCTGCTGCGCCTCCTCCTTCTGACAGGAACTGCCTGCAGAACAAGCATGAATGATGCCTGAGTGGACACACGCAACTCACAAGTTCCTGGCTCTGTCAGCTCCTCTGCAGAGGGTTTCCCTAAGAAGGTGGACCTAGCAGGGTCACCGGGGGACGGGGAGCTGTGCCTCACGGCCCTCACTTCGTCGGAGAAACCCTCATGCAGAGTTCAGAAACTTGTGTGTTGAGTATGTCGCTGTGAGCCTCCACCATTTAACTAGTGGGTGAAGCCTGAACTGTCTAGAGACAGACCAGACCAGCTGCACAACACAGACACTTCAAACCTGAGGACAAAATCTGAGAGAACAGAAAAAGGAAAGGAAACTTAGCTTAGAACCATGCAGCGCTACAGGAGACGGCAGCACTGCAGAGGTGAGGACCGGCACCTGTTTGAAAGAGACAGATGCACACAAACACACACACAACGACGAACGAGAAACAAACACAGAGAGAGGGAAAAGTGGTTATACAGAACTTGAGGACATTATCTACATGTAATTATCTACATACTTATAAATTTGTTGTGTTTTCTTTAACAATGTCAGAAGGAGAGAGGCACTGAGGCACCGTCTTCCGCCCCCCGGCGCTCCTGCTGCGCCTCCTCCTTCTGACAGGAACTGCCTGCAGAACAAGCATGAATGATGCCTGAGTGGACACACGCAACTCACAAGTTCCTGGCTCTGTCAGCTCCTCTGCAGAGGGTTTCCCTAAGAAGGTGGACCTAGCAGGGTCACCGGGGGACGGGGAGCTGTGCCTCACGGCCCTCACTTCGTCGGAGAAACCCTCATGCAGAGTTCAGAAACTTGTGTGTTGAGTATGTCGCTGTGAGCCTCCACCATTTAACTAGTGGGTGAAGCCTGAACTGTCTAGAGACAGACCAGACCAGCTGCACAACACAGACACTTCAAACCTGAGGACAAAATCTGAGAGAACAGAAAAAGGAAAGGAAACTTAGCTTAGAACCATGCAGCGCTACAGGAGACGGCAGCACTGCAGAGGTGAGGACCGGCACCTGTTTGAAAGAGACAGATGCACACAAACACACACACAACGACGAACGAGAAACAAACACAGAGAGAGGGAAAAGTGGTTATACAGAACTTGAGGACATTATCTACATGTAATTATCTACATACTTATAAATTTGTTGTGTTTTCTTTAACAATGTCAGAAGGAGAGAGGCACTGAGGCACCGTCTTCCGCCCCCCGGCGCTCCTGCTGCGCCTCCTCCTTCTGACAGGAACTGCCTGCAGAACAAGCATGAATGATGCCTGAGTGGACACACGCAACTCACAAGTTCCTGGCTCTGTCAGCTCCTCTGCAGAGGGTTTCCCTAAGAAGGTGGACCTAGCAGGGTCACCGGGGGACGGGGAGCTGTGCCTCACGGCCCTCACTTCGTCGGAGAAACCCTCATGCAGAGTTCAGAAACTTGTGTGTTGAGTATGTCGCTGTGAGCCTCCACCATTTAACTAGTGGGTGAAGCCTGAACTGTCTAGAGACAGACCAGACCAGCTGCACAACACAGACACTTCAAACCTGAGGACAAAATCTGAGAGAACAGAAAAAGGAAAGGAAACTTAGCTTAGAACCATGCAGCGCTACAGGAGACGGCAGCACTGCAGAGGTGAGGACCGGCACCTGTTTGAAAGAGACAGATGCACACAAACACACACACAACGACGAACGAGAAACAAACACAGAGAGAGGGAAAAGTGGTTATACAGAACTTGAGGACATTATCTACATGTAATTATCTACATACTTATAAATTTGTTGTGTTTTCTTTAACAATGTCAGAAGGAGAGAGGCACTGAGGCACCGTCTTCCGCCCCCCGGCGCTCCTGCTGCGCCTCCTCCTTCTGACAGGAACTGCCTGCAGAACAAGCATGAATGATGCCTGAGTGGACACACGCAACTCACAAGTTCCTGGCTCTGTCAGCTCCTCTGCAGAGGGTTTCCCTAAGAAGGTGGACCTAGCAGGGTCACCGGGGGACGGGGAGCTGTGCCTCACGGCCCTCACTTCGTCGGAGAAACCCTCATGCAGAGTTCAGAAACTTGTGTGTTGAGTATGTCGCTGTGAGCCTCCACCATTTAACTAGTGGGTGAAGCCTGAACTGTCTAGAGACAGACCAGACCAGCTGCACAACACAGACACTTCAAACCTGAGGACAAAATCTGAGAGAACAGAAAAAGGAAAGGAAACTTAGCTTAGAACCATGCAGCGCTACAGGAGACGGCAGCACTGCAGAGGTGAGGACCGGCACCTGTTTGAAAGAGACAGATGCACACAAACACACACACAACGACGAACGAGAAACAAACACAGAGAGAGGGAAAAGTGGTTATACAGAACTTGAGGACATTATCTACATGTAATTATCTACATACTTATAAATTTGTTGTGTTTTCTTTAACAATGTCAGAAGGAGAGAGGCACTGAGGCACCGTCTTCCGCCCCCCGGCGCTCCTGCTGCGCCTCCTCCTTCTGACAGGAACTGCCTGCAGAACAAGCATGAATGATGCCTGAGTGGACACACGCAACTCACAAGTTCCTGGCTCTGTCAGCTCCTCTGCAGAGGGTTTCCCTAAGAAGGTGGACCTAGCAGGGTCACCGGGGGACGGGGAGCTGTGCCTCACGGCCCTCACTTCGTCGGAGAAACCCTCATGCAGAGTTCAGAAACTTGTGTGTTGAGTATGTCGCTGTGATCCTCCACCATTTAACTAGTGGGTGAAGCCTGAACTGTCTAGAGACAGACCAGACCAGCTGCACAACACAGACACTTCAAACCTGAGGACAAAATCTGAGAGAACAGAAAAAGGAAAGGAAACTTAGCTTAGAACCATGCAGCGCTACAGGAGACGGCAGCACTGCAGAGGTGAGGACCGGCACCTGTTTGAAAGAGACAGATGCACACAAACACACACACAACGACGAACGAGAAACAAACACAGAGAGAGGGAAAAGTGGTTATACAGAACTTGAGGACATTATCTACATGTAATTATCTACATACTTATAAATTTGTTGTGTTTTCTTTAACAATGTCAGAAGGAGAGAGGCACTGAGGCACCGTCTTCCGCCCCCCGGCGCTCCTGCTGCGCCTCCTCCTTCTGACAGGAACTGCCTGCAGAACAAGCATGAATGATGCCTGAGTGGACACACGCAACTCACAAGTTCCTGGCTCTGTCAGCTCCTCTGCAGAGGGTTTCCCTAAGAAGGTGGACCTAGCAGGGTCACCGGGGGACGGGGAGCTGTGCCTCACGGCCCTCACTTCGTCGGAGAAACCCTCATGCAGAGTTCAGAAACTTGTGTGTTGAGTATGTCGCTGTGAGCCTCCACCATTTAACTAGTGGGTGAAGCCTGAACTGTCTAGAGACAGACCAGACCAGCTGCACAACACAGACACTTCAAACCTGAGGACAAAATCTGAGAGAACAGAAAAAGGAAAGGAAACTTAGCTTAGAACCATGCAGCGCTACAGGAGACGGCAGCACTGCAGAGGTGAGGACCGGCACCTGTTTGAAAGAGACAGATGCACACAAACACACACACAACGACGAACGAGAAACAAACACAGAGAGAGGGAAAAGTGGTTATACAGAACTTGAGGACATTATCTACATGTAATTATCTACATACTTATAAATTTGTTGTGTTTTCTTTAACAATGTCAGAAGGAGAGAGGCACTGAGGCACCGTCTTCCGCCCCCCGGCGCTCCTGCTGCGCCTCCTCCTTCTGACAGGAACTGCCTGCAGAACAAGCATGAATGATGCCTGAGTGGACACACGCAACTCACAAGTTCCTGGCTCTGTCAGCTCCTCTGCAGAGGGTTTCCCTAAGAAGGTGGACCTAGCAGGGTCACCGGGGGACGGGGAGCTGTGCCTCACGGCCCTCACTTCGTCGGAGAAACCCTCATGCAGAGTTCAGAAACTTGTGTGTTGAGTATGTCGCTGTGAGCCTCCACCATTTAACTAGTGGGTGAAGCCTGAACTGTCTAGAGACAGACCAGACCAGCTGCACAACACAGACACTTCAAACCTGAGGACAAAATCTGAGAGAACAGAAAAAGGAAAGGAAACTTAGCTTAGAACCATGCAGCGCTACAGGAGACGGCAGCACTGCAGAGGTGAGGACCGGCACCTGTTTGAAAGAGACAGATGCACACAAACACACACACAACGACGAACGAGAAACAAACACAGAGAGAGGGAAAAGTGGTTATACAGAACTTGAGGACATTATCTACATGTAATTATCTACATACTTATAAATTTGTTGTGTTTTCTTTAACAATGTCAGAAGGAGAGAGGCACTGAGGCACCGTCTTCCGCCCCCCGGCGCTCCTGCTGCGCCTCCTCCTTCTGACAGGAACTGCCTGCAGAACAAGCATGAATGATGCCTGAGTGGACACACGCAACTCACAAGTTCCTGGCTCTGTCAGCTCCTCTGCAGAGGGTTTCCCTAAGAAGGTGGACCTAGCAGGGTCACCGGGGGACGGGGAGCTGTGCCTCACGGCCCTCACTTCGTCGGAGAAACCCTCATGCAGAGTTCAGAAACTTGTGTGTTGAGTATGTCGCTGTGAGCCTCCACCATTTAACTAGTGGGTGAAGCCTGAACTGTCTAGAGACAGACCAGACCAGCTGCACAACACAGACACTTCAAACCTGAGGACAAAATCTGAGAGAACAGAAAAAGGAAAGGAAACTTAGCTTAGAACCATGCAGCGCTACAGGAGACGGCAGCACTGCAGAGGTGAGGACCGGCACCTGTTTGAAAGAGACAGATGCACACAAACACACACACAACGACGAACGAGAAACAAACACAGAGAGAGGGAAAAGTGGTTATACAGAACTTGAGGACATTATCTACATGTAATTATCTACATACTTATAAATTTGTTGTGTTTTCTTTAACAATGTCAGAAGGAGAGAGGCACTGAGGCACCGTCTTCCGCCCCCCGGCGCTCCTGCTGCGCCTCCTCCTTCTGACAGGAACTGCCTGCAGAACAAGCATGAATGATGCCTGAGTGGACACACGCAACTCACAAGTTCCTGGCTCTGTCAGCTCCTCTGCAGAGGGTTTCCCTAAGAAGGTGGACCTAGCAGGGTCACCGGGGGACGGGGAGCTGTGCCTCACGGCCCTCACTTCGTCGGAGAAACCCTCATGCAGAGTTCAGAAACTTGTGTGTTGAGTATGTCGCTGTGAGCCTCCACCATTTAACTAGTGGGTGAAGCCTGAACTGTCTAGAGACAGACCAGACCAGCTGCACAACACAGACACTTCAAACCTGAGGACAAAATCTGAGAGAACAGAAAAAGGAAAGGAAACTTAGCTTAGAACCATGCAGCGCTACAGGAGACGGCAGCACTGCAGAGGTGAGGACCGGCACCTGTTTGAAAGAGACAGATGCACACAAACACACACACAACGACGAACGAGAAACAAACACAGAGAGAGGGAAAAGTGGTTATACAGAACTTGAGGACATTATCTACATGTAATTATCTACATACTTATAAATTTGTTGTGTTTTCTTTAACAATGTCAGAAGGAGAGAGGCACTGAGGCACCGTCTTCCGCCCCCCGGCGCTCCTGCTGCGCCTCCTCCTTCTGACAGGAACTGCCTGCAGAACAAGCATGAATGATGCCTGAGTGGACACACGCAACTCACAAGTTCCTGGCTCTGTCAGCTCCTCTGCAGAGGGTTTCCCTAAGAAGGTGGACCTAGCAGGGTCACCGGGGGACGGGGAGCTGTGCCTCACGGCCCTCACTTCGTCGGAGAAACCCTCATGCAGAGTTCAGAAACTTGTGTGTTGAGTATGTCGCTGTGAGCCTCCACCATTTAACTAGTGGGTGAAGCCTGAACTGTCTAGAGACAGACCAGACCAGCTGCACAACACAGACACTTCAAACCTGAGGACAAAATCTGAGAGAACAGAAAAAGGAAAGGAAACTTAGCTTAGAACCATGCAGCGCTACAGGAGACGGCAGCACTGCAGAGGTGAGGACCGGCACCTGTTTGAAAGAGACAGATGCACACAAACACACACACAACGACGAACGAGAAACAAACACAGAGAGAGGGAAAAGTGGTTATACAGAACTTGAGGACATTATCTACATGTAATTATCTACATACTTATAAATTTGTTGTGTTTTCTTTAACAATGTCAGAAGGAGAGAGGCACTGAGGCACCGTCTTCCGCCCCCCGGCGCTCCTGCTGCGCCTCCTCCTTCTGACAGGAACTGCCTGCAGAACAAGCATGAATGATGCCTGAGTGGACACACGCAACTCACAAGTTCCTGGCTCTGTCAGCTCCTCTGCAGAGGGTTTCCCTAAGAAGGTGGACCTAGCAGGGTCACCGGGGGACGGGGAGCTGTGCCTCACGGCCCTCACTTCGTCGGAGAAACCCTCATGCAGAGTTCAGAAACTTGTGTGTTGAGTATGTCGCTGTGAGCCTCCACCATTTAACTAGTGGGTGAAGCCTGAACTGTCTAGAGACAGACCAGACCAGCTGCACAACACAGACACTTCAAACCTGAGGACAAAATCTGAGAGAACAGAAAAAGGAAAGGAAACTTAGCTTAGAACCATGCAGCGCTACAGGAGACGGCAGCACTGCAGAGGTGAGGACCGGCACCTGTTTGAAAGAGACAGATGCACACAAACACACACACAACGACGAACGAGAAACAAACACAGAGAGAGGGAAAAGTGGTTATACAGAACTTGAGGACATTATCTACATGTAATTATCTACATACTTATAAATTTGTTGTGTTTTCTTTAACAATGTCAGAAGGAGAGAGGCACTGAGGCACCGTCTTCCGCCCCCCGGCGCTCCTGCTGCGCCTCCTCCTTCTGACAGGAACTGCCTGCAGAACAAGCATGAATGATGCCTGAGTGGACACACGCAACTCACAAGTTCCTGGCTCTGTCAGCTCCTCTGCAGAGGGTTTCCCTAAGAAGGTGGACCTAGCAGGGTCACCGGGGGACGGGGAGCTGTGCCTCACGGCCCTCACTTCGTCGGAGAAACCCTCATGCAGAGTTCAGAAACTTGTGTGTTGAGTATGTCGCTGTGAGCCTCCACCATTTAACTAGTGGGTGAAGCCTGAACTGTCTAGAGACAGACCAGACCAGCTGCACAACACAGACACTTCAAACCTGAGGACAAAATCTGAGAGAACAGAAAAAGGAAAGGAAACTTAGCTTAGAACCATGCAGCGCTACAGGAGACGGCAGCACTGCAGAGGTGAGGACCGGCACCTGTTTGAAAGAGACAGATGCACACAAACACACACACAACGACGAACGAGAAACAAACACAGAGAGAGGGAAAAGTGGTTATACAGAACTTGAGGACATTATCTACATGTAATTATCTACATACTTATAAATTTGTTGTGTTTTCTTTAACAATGTCAGAAGGAGAGAGGCACTGAGGCACCGTCTTCCGCCCCCCGGCGCTCCTGCTGCGCCTCCTCCTTCTGACAGGAACTGCCTGCAGAACAAGCATGAATGATGCCTGAGTGGACACACGCAACTCACAAGTTCCTGGCTCTGTCAGCTCCTCTGCAGAGGGTTTCCCTAAGAAGGTGGACCTAGCAGGGTCACCGGGGGACGGGGAGCTGTGCCTCACGGCCCTCACTTCGTCGGAGAAACCCTCATGCAGAGTTCAGAAACTTGTGTGTTGAGTATGTCGCTGTGAGCCTCCACCATTTAACTAGTGGGTGAAGCCTGAACTGTCTAGAGACAGACCAGACCAGCTGCACAACACAGACACTTCAAACCTGAGGACAAAATCTGAGAGAACAGAAAAAGGAAAGGAAACTTAGCTTAGAACCATGCAGCGCTACAGGAGACGGCAGCACTGCAGAGGTGAGGACCGGCACCTGTTTGAAAGAGACAGATGCACACAAACACACACACAACGACGAACGAGAAACAAACACAGAGAGAGGGAAAAGTGGTTATACAGAACTTGAGGACATTATCTACATGTAATTATCTACATACTTATAAATTTGTTGTGTTTTCTTTAACAATGTCAGAAGGAGAGAGGCACTGAGGCACCGTCTTCCGCCCCCCGGCGCTCCTGCTGCGCCTCCTCCTTCTGACAGGAACTGCCTGCAGAACAAGCATGAATGATGCCTGAGTGGACACACGCAACTCACAAGTTCCTGGCTCTGTCAGCTCCTCTGCAGAGGGTTTCCCTAAGAAGGTGGACCTAGCAGGGTCACCGGGGGACGGGGAGCTGTGCCTCACGGCCCTCACTTCGTCGGAGAAACCCTCATGCAGAGTTCAGAAACTTGTGTGTTGAGTATGTCGCTGTGAGCCTCCACCATTTAACTAGTGGGTGAAGCCTGAACTGTCTAGAGACAGACCAGACCAGCTGCACAACACAGACACTTCAAACCTGAGGACAAAATCTGAGAGAACAGAAAAAGGAAAGGAAACTTAGCTTAGAACCATGCAGCGCTACAGGAGACGGCAGCACTGCAGAGGTGAGGACCGGCACCTGTTTGAAAGAGACAGATGCACACAAACACACACACAACGACGAACGAGAAACAAACACAGAGAGAGGGAAAAGTGGTTATACAGAACTTGAGGACATTATCTACATGTAATTATCTACATACTTATAAATTTGTTGTGTTTTCTTTAACAATGTCAGAAGGAGAGAGGCACTGAGGCACCGTCTTCCGCCCCCCGGCGCTCCTGCTGCGCCTCCTCCTTCTGACAGGAACTGCCTGCAGAACAAGCATGAATGATGCCTGAGTGGACACACGCAACTCACAAGTTCCTGGCTCTGTCAGCTCCTCTGCAGAGGGTTTCCCTAAGAAGGTGGACCTAGCAGGGTCACCGGGGGACGGGGAGCTGTGCCTCACGGCCCTCACTTCGTCGGAGAAACCCTCATGCAGAGTTCAGAAACTTGTGTGTTGAGTATGTCGCTGTGAGCCTCCACCATTTAACTAGTGGGTGAAGCCTGAACTGTCTAGAGACAGACCAGACCAGCTGCACAACACAGACACTTCAAACCTGAGGACAAAATCTGAGAGAACAGAAAAAGGAAAGGAAACTTAGCTTAGAACCATGCAGCGCTACAGGAGACGGCAGCACTGCAGAGGTGAGGACCGGCACCTGTTTGAAAGAGACAGATGCACACAAACACACACACAACGACGAACGAGAAACAAACACAGAGAGAGGGAAAAGTGGTTATACAGAACTTGAGGACATTATCTACATGTAATTATCTACATACTTATAAATTTGTTGTGTTTTCTTTAACAATGTCAGAAGGAGAGAGGCACTGAGGCACCGTCTTCCGCCCCCCGGCGCTCCTGCTGCGCCTCCTCCTTCTGACAGGAACTGCCTGCAGAACAAGCATGAATGATGCCTGAGTGGACACACGCAACTCACAAGTTCCTGGCTCTGTCAGCTCCTCTGCAGAGGGTTTCCCTAAGAAGGTGGACCTAGCAGGGTCACCGGGGGACGGGGAGCTGTGCCTCACGGCCCTCACTTCGTCGGAGAAACCCTCATGCAGAGTTCAGAAACTTGTGTGTTGAGTATGTCGCTGTGAGCCTCCACCATTTAACTAGTGGGTGAAGCCTGAACTGTCTAGAGACAGACCAGACCAGCTGCACAACACAGACACTTCAAACCTGAGGACAAAATCTGAGAGAACAGAAAAAGGAAAGGAAACTTAGCTTAGAACCATGCAGCGCTACAGGAGACGGCAGCACTGCAGAGGTGAGGACCGGCACCTGTTTGAAAGAGACAGATGCACACAAACACACACACAACGACGAACGAGAAACAAACACAGAGAGAGGGAAAAGTGGTTATACAGAACTTGAGGACATTATCTACATGTAATTATCTACATACTTATAAATTTGTTGTGTTTTCTTTAACAATGTCAGAAGGAGAGAGGCACTGAGGCACCGTCTTCCGCCCCCCGGCGCTCCTGCTGCGCCTCCTCCTTCTGACAGGAACTGCCTGCAGAACAAGCATGAATGATGCCTGAGTGGACACACGCAACTCACAAGTTCCTGGCTCTGTCAGCTCCTCTGCAGAGGGTTTCCCTAAGAAGGTGGACCTAGCAGGGTCACCGGGGGACGGGGAGCTGTGCCTCACGGCCCTCACTTCGTCGGAGAAACCCTCATGCAGAGTTCAGAAACTTGTGTGTTGAGTATGTCGCTGTGAGCCTCCACCATTTAACTAGTGGGTGAAGCCTGAACTGTCTAGAGACAGACCAGACCAGCTGCACAACACAGACACTTCAAACCTGAGGACAAAATCTGAGAGAACAGAAAAAGGAAAGGAAACTTAGCTTAGAACCATGCAGCGCTACAGGAGACGGCAGCACTGCAGAGGTGAGGACCGGCACCTGTTTGAAAGAGACAGATGCACACAAACACACACACAACGACGAACGAGAAACAAACACAGAGAGAGGGAAAAGTGGTTATACAGAACTTGAGGACATTATCTACATGTAATTATCTACATACTTATAAATTTGTTGTGTTTTCTTTAACAATGTCAGAAGGAGAGAGGCACTGAGGCACCGTCTTCCGCCCCCCGGCGCTCCTGCTGCGCCTCCTCCTTCTGACAGGAACTGCCTGCAGAACAAGCATGAATGATGCCTGAGTGGACACACGCAACTCACAAGTTCCTGGCTCTGTCAGCTCCTCTGCAGAGGGTTTCCCTAAGAAGGTGGACCTAGCAGGGTCACCGGGGGACGGGGAGCTGTGCCTCACGGCCCTCACTTCGTCGGAGAAACCCTCATGCAGAGTTCAGAAACTTGTGTGTTGAGTATGTCGCTGTGAGCCTCCACCATTTAACTAGTGGGTGAAGCCTGAACTGTCTAGAGACAGACCAGACCAGCTGCACAACACAGACACTTCAAACCTGAGGACAAAATCTGAGAGAACAGAAAAAGGAAAGGAAACTTAGCTTAGAACCATGCAGCGCTACAGGAGACGGCAGCACTGCAGAGGTGAGGACCGGCACCTGTTTGAAAGAGACAGATGCACACAAACACACACACAACGACGAACGAGAAACAAACACAGAGAGAGGGAAAAGTGGTTATACAGAACTTGAGGACATTATCTACATGTAATTATCTACATACTTATAAATTTGTTGTGTTTTCTTTAACAATGTCAGAAGGAGAGAGGCACTGAGGCACCGTCTTCCGCCCCCCGGCGCTCCTGCTGCGCCTCCTCCTTCTGACAGGAACTGCCTGCAGAACAAGCATGAATGATGCCTGAGTGGACACACGCAACTCACAAGTTCCTGGCTCTGTCAGCTCCTCTGCAGAGGGTTTCCCTAAGAAGGTGGACCTAGCAGGGTCACCGGGGGACGGGGAGCTGTGCCTCACGGCCCTCACTTCGTCGGAGAAACCCTCATGCAGAGTTCAGAAACTTGTGTGTTGAGTATGTCGCTGTGAGCCTCCACCATTTAACTAGTGGGTGAAGCCTGAACTGTCTAGAGACAGACCAGACCAGCTGCACAACACAGACACTTCAAACCTGAGGACAAAATCTGAGAGAACAGAAAAAGGAAAGGAAACTTAGCTTAGAACCATGCAGCGCTACAGGAGACGGCAGCACTGCAGAGGTGAGGACCGGCACCTGTTTGAAAGAGACAGATGCACACAAACACACACACAACGACGAACGAGAAACAAACACAGAGAGAGGGAAAAGTGGTTATACAGAACTTGAGGACATTATCTACATGTAATTATCTACATACTTATAAATTTGTTGTGTTTTCTTTAACAATGTCAGAAGGAGAGAGGCACTGAGGCACCGTCTTCCGCCCCCCGGCGCTCCTGCTGCGCCTCCTCCTTCTGACAGGAACTGCCTGCAGAACAAGCATGAATGATGCCTGAGTGGACACACGCAACTCACAAGTTCCTGGCTCTGTCAGCTCCTCTGCAGAGGGTTTCCCTAAGAAGGTGGACCTAGCAGGGTCACCGGGGGACGGGGAGCTGTGCCTCACGGCCCTCACTTCGTCGGAGAAACCCTCATGCAGAGTTCAGAAACTTGTGTGTTGAGTATGTCGCTGTGAGCCTCCACCATTTAACTAGTGGGTGAAGCCTGAACTGTCTAGAGACAGACCAGACCAGCTGCACAACACAGACACTTCAAACCTGAGGACAAAATCTGAGAGAACAGAAAAAGGAAAGGAAACTTAGCTTAGAACCATGCAGCGCTACAGGAGACGGCAGCACTGCAGAGGTGAGGACCGGCACCTGTTTGAAAGAGACAGATGCACACAAACACACACACAACGACGAACGAGAAACAAACACAGAGAGAGGGAAAAGTGGTTATACAGAACTTGAGGACATTATCTACATGTAATTATCTACATACTTATAAATTTGTTGTGTTTTCTTTAACAATGTCAGAAGGAGAGAGGCACTGAGGCACCGTCTTCCGCCCCCCGGCGCTCCTGCTGCGCCTCCTCCTTCTGACAGGAACTGCCTGCAGAACAAGCATGAATGATGCCTGAGTGGACACACGCAACTCACAAGTTCCTGGCTCTGTCAGCTCCTCTGCAGAGGGTTTCCCTAAGAAGGTGGACCTAGCAGGGTCACCGGGGGACGGGGAGCTGTGCCTCACGGCCCTCACTTCGTCGGAGAAACCCTCATGCAGAGTTCAGAAACTTGTGTGTTGAGTATGTCGCTGTGAGCCTCCACCATTTAACTAGTGGGTGAAGCCTGAACTGTCTAGAGACAGACCAGACCAGCTGCACAACACAGACACTTCAAACCTGAGGACAAAATCTGAGAGAACAGAAAAAGGAAAGGAAACTTAGCTTAGAACCATGCAGCGCTACAGGAGACGGCAGCACTGCAGAGGTGAGGACCGGCACCTGTTTGAAAGAGACAGATGCACACAAACACACACACAACGACGAACGAGAAACAAACACAGAGAGAGGGAAAAGTGGTTATACAGAACTTGAGGACATTATCTACATGTAATTATCTACATACTTATAAATTTGTTGTGTTTTCTTTAACAATGTCAGAAGGAGAGAGGCACTGAGGCACCGTCTTCCGCCCCCCGGCGCTCCTGCTGCGCCTCCTCCTTCTGACAGGAACTGCCTGCAGAACAAGCATGAATGATGCCTGAGTGGACACACGCAACTCACAAGTTCCTGGCTCTGTCAGCTCCTCTGCAGAGGGTTTCCCTAAGAAGGTGGACCTAGCAGGGTCACCGGGGGACGGGGAGCTGTGCCTCACGGCCCTCACTTCGTCGGAGAAACCCTCATGCAGAGTTCAGAAACTTGTGTGTTGAGTATGTCGCTGTGAGCCTCCACCATTTAACTAGTGGGTGAAGCCTGAACTGTCTAGAGACAGACCAGACCAGCTGCACAACACAGACACTTCAAACCTGAGGACAAAATCTGAGAGAACAGAAAAAGGAAAGGAAACTTAGCTTAGAACCATGCAGCGCTACAGGAGACGGCAGCACTGCAGAGGTGAGGACCGGCACCTGTTTGAAAGAGACAGATGCACACAAACACACACACAACGACGAACGAGAAACAAACACAGAGAGAGGGAAAAGTGGTTATACAGAACTTGAGGACATTATCTACATGTAATTATCTACATACTTATAAATTTGTTGTGTTTTCTTTAACAATGTCAGAAGGAGAGAGGCACTGAGGCACCGTCTTCCGCCCCCCGGCGCTCCTGCTGCGCCTCCTCCTTCTGACAGGAACTGCCTGCAGAACAAGCATGAATGATGCCTGAGTGGACACACGCAACTCACAAGTTCCTGGCTCTGTCAGCTCCTCTGCAGAGGGTTTCCCTAAGAAGGTGGACCTAGCAGGGTCACCGGGGGACGGGGAGCTGTGCCTCACGGCCCTCACTTCGTCGGAGAAACCCTCATGCAGAGTTCAGAAACTTGTGTGTTGAGTATGTCGCTGTGAGCCTCCACCATTTAACTAGTGGGTGAAGCCTGAACTGTCTAGAGACAGACCAGACCAGCTGCACAACACAGACACTTCAAACCTGAGGACAAAATCTGAGAGAACAGAAAAAGGAAAGGAAACTTAGCTTAGAACCATGCAGCGCTACAGGAGACGGCAGCACTGCAGAGGTGAGGACCGGCACCTGTTTGAAAGAGACAGATGCACACAAACACACACACAACGACGAACGAGAAACAAACACAGAGAGAGGGAAAAGTGGTTATACAGAACTTGAGGACATTATCTACATGTAATTATCTACATACTTATAAATTTGTTGTGTTTTCTTTAACAATGTCAGAAGGAGAGAGGCACTGAGGCACCGTCTTCCGCCCCCCGGCGCTCCTGCTGCGCCTCCTCCTTCTGACAGGAACTGCCTGCAGAACAAGCATGAATGATGCCTGAGTGGACACACGCAACTCACAAGTTCCTGGCTCTGTCAGCTCCTCTGCAGAGGGTTTCCCTAAGAAGGTGGACCTAGCAGGGTCACCGGGGGACGGGGAGCTGTGCCTCACGGCCCTCACTTCGTCGGAGAAACCCTCATGCAGAGTTCAGAAACTTGTGTGTTGAGTATGTCGCTGTGAGCCTCCACCATTTAACTAGTGGGTGAAGCCTGAACTGTCTAGAGACAGACCAGACCAGCTGCACAACACAGACACTTCAAACCTGAGGACAAAATCTGAGAGAACAGAAAAAGGAAAGGAAACTTAGCTTAGAACCATGCAGCGCTACAGGAGACGGCAGCACTGCAGAGGTGAGGACCGGCACCTGTTTGAAAGAGACAGATGCACACAAACACACACACAACGACGAACGAGAAACAAACACAGAGAGAGGGAAAAGTGGTTATACAGAACTTGAGGACATTATCTACATGTAATTATCTACATACTTATAAATTTGTTGTGTTTTCTTTAACAATGTCAGAAGGAGAGAGGCACTGAGGCACCGTCTTCCGCCCCCCGGCGCTCCTGCTGCGCCTCCTCCTTCTGACAGGAACTGCCTGCAGAACAAGCATGAATGATGCCTGAGTGGACACACGCAACTCACAAGTTCCTGGCTCTGTCAGCTCCTCTGCAGAGGGTTTCCCTAAGAAGGTGGACCTAGCAGGGTCACCGGGGGACGGGGAGCTGTGCCTCACGGCCCTCACTTCGTCGGAGAAACCCTCATGCAGAGTTCAGAAACTTGTGTGTTGAGTATGTCGCTGTGAGCCTCCACCATTTAACTAGTGGGTGAAGCCTGAACTGTCTAGAGACAGACCAGACCAGCTGCACAACACAGACACTTCAAACCTGAGGACAAAATCTGAGAGAACAGAAAAAGGAAAGGAAACTTAGCTTAGAACCATGCAGCGCTACAGGAGACGGCAGCACTGCAGAGGTGAGGACCGGCACCTGTTTGAAAGAGACAGATGCACACAAACACACACACAACGACGAACGAGAAACAAACACAGAGAGAGGGAAAAGTGGTTATACAGAACTTGAGGACATTATCTACATGTAATTATCTACATACTTATAAATTTGTTGTGTTTTCTTTAACAATGTCAGAAGGAGAGAGGCACTGAGGCACCGTCTTCCGCCCCCCGGCGCTCCTGCTGCGCCTCCTCCTTCTGACAGGAACTGCCTGCAGAACAAGCATGAATGATGCCTGAGTGGACACACGCAACTCACAAGTTCCTGGCTCTGTCAGCTCCTCTGCAGAGGGTTTCCCTAAGAAGGTGGACCTAGCAGGGTCACCGGGGGACGGGGAGCTGTGCCTCACGGCCCTCACTTCGTCGGAGAAACCCTCATGCAGAGTTCAGAAACTTGTGTGTTGAGTATGTCGCTGTGAGCCTCCACCATTTAACTAGTGGGTGAAGCCTGAACTGTCTAGAGACAGACCAGACCAGCTGCACAACACAGACACTTCAAACCTGAGGACAAAATCTGAGAGAACAGAAAAAGGAAAGGAAACTTAGCTTAGAACCATGCAGCGCTACAGGAGACGGCAGCACTGCAGAGGTGAGGACCGGCACCTGTTTGAAAGAGACAGATGCACACAAACACACACACAACGACGAACGAGAAACAAACACAGAGAGAGGGAAAAGTGGTTATACAGAACTTGAGGACATTATCTACATGTAATTATCTACATACTTATAAATTTGTTGTGTTTTCTTTAACAATGTCAGAAGGAGAGAGGCACTGAGGCACCGTCTTCCGCCCCCCGGCGCTCCTGCTGCGCCTCCTCCTTCTGACAGGAACTGCCTGCAGAACAAGCATGAATGATGCCTGAGTGGACACACGCAACTCACAAGTTCCTGGCTCTGTCAGCTCCTCTGCAGAGGGTTTCCCTAAGAAGGTGGACCTAGCAGGGTCACCGGGGGACGGGGAGCTGTGCCTCACGGCCCTCACTTCGTCGGAGAAACCCTCATGCAGAGTTCAGAAACTTGTGTGTTGAGTATGTCGCTGTGAGCCTCCACCATTTAACTAGTGGGTGAAGCCTGAACTGTCTAGAGACAGACCAGACCAGCTGCACAACACAGACACTTCAAACCTGAGGACAAAATCTGAGAGAACAGAAAAAGGAAAGGAAACTTAGCTTAGAACCATGCAGCGCTACAGGAGACGGCAGCACTGCAGAGGTGAGGACCGGCACCTGTTTGAAAGAGACAGATGCACACAAACACACACACAACGACGAACGAGAAACAAACACAGAGAGAGGGAAAAGTGGTTATACAGAACTTGAGGACATTATCTACATGTAATTATCTACATACTTATAAATTTGTTGTGTTTTCTTTAACAATGTCAGAAGGAGAGAGGCACTGAGGCACCGTCTTCCGCCCCCCGGCGCTCCTGCTGCGCCTCCTCCTTCTGACAGGAACTGCCTGCAGAACAAGCATGAATGATGCCTGAGTGGACACACGCAACTCACAAGTTCCTGGCTCTGTCAGCTCCTCTGCAGAGGGTTTCCCTAAGAAGGTGGACCTAGCAGGGTCACCGGGGGACGGGGAGCTGTGCCTCACGGCCCTCACTTCGTCGGAGAAACCCTCATGCAGAGTTCAGAAACTTGTGTGTTGAGTATGTCGCTGTGAGCCTCCACCATTTAACTAGTGGGTGAAGCCTGAACTGTCTAGAGACAGACCAGACCAGCTGCACAACACAGACACTTCAAACCTGAGGACAAAATCTGAGAGAACAGAAAAAGGAAAGGAAACTTAGCTTAGAACCATGCAGCGCTACAGGAGACGGCAGCACTGCAGAGGTGAGGACCGGCACCTGTTTGAAAGAGACAGATGCACACAAACACACACACAACGACGAACGAGAAACAAACACAGAGAGAGGGAAAAGTGGTTATACAGAACTTGAGGACATTATCTACATGTAATTATCTACATACTTATAAATTTGTTGTGTTTTCTTTAACAATGTCAGAAGGAGAGAGGCACTGAGGCACCGTCTTCCGCCCCCCGGCGCTCCTGCTGCGCCTCCTCCTTCTGACAGGAACTGCCTGCAGAACAAGCATGAATGATGCCTGAGTGGACACACGCAACTCACAAGTTCCTGGCTCTGTCAGCTCCTCTGCAGAGGGTTTCCCTAAGAAGGTGGACCTAGCAGGGTCACCGGGGGACGGGGAGCTGTGCCTCACGGCCCTCACTTCGTCGGAGAAACCCTCATGCAGAGTTCAGAAACTTGTGTGTTGAGTATGTCGCTGTGAGCCTCCACCATTTAACTAGTGGGTGAAGCCTGAACTGTCTAGAGACAGACCAGACCAGCTGCACAACACAGACACTTCAAACCTGAGGACAAAATCTGAGAGAACAGAAAAAGGAAAGGAAACTTAGCTTAGAACCATGCAGCGCTACAGGAGACGGCAGCACTGCAGAGGTGAGGACCGGCACCTGTTTGAAAGAGACAGATGCACACAAACACACACACAACGACGAACGAGAAACAAACACAGAGAGAGGGAAAAGTGGTTATACAGAACTTGAGGACATTATCTACATGTAATTATCTACATACTTATAAATTTGTTGTGTTTTCTTTAACAATGTCAGAAGGAGAGAGGCACTGAGGCACCGTCTTCCGCCCCCCGGCGCTCCTGCTGCGCCTCCTCCTTCTGACAGGAACTGCCTGCAGAACAAGCATGAATGATGCCTGAGTGGACACACGCAACTCACAAGTTCCTGGCTCTGTCAGCTCCTCTGCAGAGGGTTTCCCTAAGAAGGTGGACCTAGCAGGGTCACCGGGGGACGGGGAGCTGTGCCTCACGGCCCTCACTTCGTCGGAGAAACCCTCATGCAGAGTTCAGAAACTTGTGTGTTGAGTATGTCGCTGTGAGCCTCCACCATTTAACTAGTGGGTGAAGCCTGAACTGTCTAGAGACAGACCAGACCAGCTGCACAACACAGACACTTCAAACCTGAGGACAAAATCTGAGAGAACAGAAAAAGGAAAGGAAACTTAGCTTAGAACCATGCAGCGCTACAGGAGACGGCAGCACTGCAGAGGTGAGGACCGGCACCTGTTTGAAAGAGACAGATGCACACAAACACACACACAACGACGAACGAGAAACAAACACAGAGAGAGGGAAAAGTGGTTATACAGAACTTGAGGACATTATCTACATGTAATTATCTACATACTTATAAATTTGTTGTGTTTTCTTTAACAATGTCAGAAGGAGAGAGGCACTGAGGCACCGTCTTCCGCCCCCCGGCGCTCCTGCTGCGCCTCCTCCTTCTGACAGGAACTGCCTGCAGAACAAGCATGAATGATGCCTGAGTGGACACACGCAACTCACAAGTTCCTGGCTCTGTCAGCTCCTCTGCAGAGGGTTTCCCTAAGAAGGTGGACCTAGCAGGGTCACCGGGGGACGGGGAGCTGTGCCTCACGGCCCTCACTTCGTCGGAGAAACCCTCATGCAGAGTTCAGAAACTTGTGTGTTGAGTATGTCGCTGTGAGCCTCCACCATTTAACTAGTGGGTGAAGCCTGAACTGTCTAGAGACAGACCAGACCAGCTGCACAACACAGACACTTCAAACCTGAGGACAAAATCTGAGAGAACAGAAAAAGGAAAGGAAACTTAGCTTAGAACCATGCAGCGCTACAGGAGACGGCAGCACTGCAGAGGTGAGGACCGGCACCTGTTTGAAAGAGACAGATGCACACAAACACACACACAACGACGAACGAGAAACAAACACAGAGAGAGGGAAAAGTGGTTATACAGAACTTGAGGACATTATCTACATGTAATTATCTACATACTTATAAATTTGTTGTGTTTTCTTTAACAATGTCAGAAGGAGAGAGGCACTGAGGCACCGTCTTCCGCCCCCCGGCGCTCCTGCTGCGCCTCCTCCTTCTGACAGGAACTGCCTGCAGAACAAGCATGAATGATGCCTGAGTGGACACACGCAACTCACAAGTTCCTGGCTCTGTCAGCTCCTCTGCAGAGGGTTTCCCTAAGAAGGTGGACCTAGCAGGGTCACCGGGGGACGGGGAGCTGTGCCTCACGGCCCTCACTTCGTCGGAGAAACCCTCATGCAGAGTTCAGAAACTTGTGTGTTGAGTATGTCGCTGTGAGCCTCCACCATTTAACTAGTGGGTGAAGCCTGAACTGTCTAGAGACAGACCAGACCAGCTGCACAACACAGACACTTCAAACCTGAGGACAAAATCTGAGAGAACAGAAAAAGGAAAGGAAACTTAGCTTAGAACCATGCAGCGCTACAGGAGACGGCAGCACTGCAGAGGTGAGGACCGGCACCTGTTTGAAAGAGACAGATGCACACAAACACACACACAACGACGAACGAGAAACAAACACAGAGAGAGGGAAAAGTGGTTATACAGAACTTGAGGACATTATCTACATGTAATTATCTACATACTTATAAATTTGTTGTGTTTTCTTTAACAATGTCAGAAGGAGAGAGGCACTGAGGCACCGTCTTCCGCCCCCCGGCGCTCCTGCTGCGCCTCCTCCTTCTGACAGGAACTGCCTGCAGAACAAGCATGAATGATGCCTGAGTGGACACACGCAACTCACAAGTTCCTGGCTCTGTCAGCTCCTCTGCAGAGGGTTTCCCTAAGAAGGTGGACCTAGCAGGGTCACCGGGGGACGGGGAGCTGTGCCTCACGGCCCTCACTTCGTCGGAGAAACCCTCATGCAGAGTTCAGAAACTTGTGTGTTGAGTATGTCGCTGTGAGCCTCCACCATTTAACTAGTGGGTGAAGCCTGAACTGTCTAGAGACAGACCAGACCAGCTGCACAACACAGACACTTCAAACCTGAGGACAAAATCTGAGAGAACAGAAAAAGGAAAGGAAACTTAGCTTAGAACCATGCAGCGCTACAGGAGACGGCAGCACTGCAGAGGTGAGGACCGGCACCTGTTTGAAAGAGACAGATGCACACAAACACACACACAACGACGAACGAGAAACAAACACAGAGAGAGGGAAAAGTGGTTATACAGAACTTGAGGACATTATCTACATGTAATTATCTACATACTTATAAATTTGTTGTGTTTTCTTTAACAATGTCAGAAGGAGAGAGGCACTGAGGCACCGTCTTCCGCCCCCCGGCGCTCCTGCTGCGCCTCCTCCTTCTGACAGGAACTGCCTGCAGAACAAGCATGAATGATGCCTGAGTGGACACACGCAACTCACAAGTTCCTGGCTCTGTCAGCTCCTCTGCAGAGGGTTTCCCTAAGAAGGTGGACCTAGCAGGGTCACGCGGGGACGGGGAGCTGTGCCTCACGGCCCTCACTTCGTCGGAGAAACCCTCATGCAGAGTTCAGAAACTTGTGTGTTGAGTATGTCGCTGTGAGCCTCCACCATTTAACTAGTGGGTGAAGCCTGAACTGTCTAGAGACAGACCAGACCAGCTGCACAACACAGACACTTCAAACCTGAGGACAAAATCTGAGAGAACAGAAAAAGGAAAGGAAACTTAGCTTAGAACCATGCAGCGCTACAGGAGACGGCAGCACTGCAGAGGTGAGGACCGGCACCTGTTTGAAAGAGACAGATGCACACAAACACACACACAACGACGAACGAGAAACAAACACAGAGAGAGGGAAAAGTGGTTATACAGAACTTGAGGACATTATCTACATGTAATTATCTACATACTTATAAATTTGTTGTGTTTTCTTTAACAATGTCAGAAGGAGAGAGGCACTGAGGCACCGTCTTCCGCCCCCCGGCGCTCCTGCTGCGCCTCCTCCTTCTGACAGGAACTGCCTGCAGAACAAGCATGAATGATGCCTACACACGCAACTCACAAGTTCCTGGCTCTGTCAGCTCCTCTGCAGAGGGTTTCCCTAAGAAGGTGGACCTAGCAGGGTCACCGGGGGACGGGGAGCTGTGCCTCACGGCCCTCACTTCGTCGGAGAAACCCTCATGCAGAGTTCAGAAACTTGTGTGTTGAGTATGTCGCTGTGAGCCTCCACCATTTAACTAGTGGGTGAAGCCTGAACTGTCTAGAGACAGACCAGACCAGCTGCACAACACAGACACTTCAAACCTGAGGACAAAATCTGAGAGAACAGAAAAAGGAAAGGAAACTTAGCTTAGAACCATGCAGCGCTACAGGAGACGGCAGCACTGCAGAGGTGAGGACCGGCACCTGTTTGAAAGAGACAGATGCACACAAACACACACACAACGACGAACGAGAAACAAACACAGAGAGAGGGAAAAGTGGTTATACAGAACTTGAGGACATTATCTACATGTAATTATCTACATACTTATAAATTTGTTGTGTTTTCTTTAACAATGTCAGAAGGAGAGAGGCACTGAGGCACCGTCTTCCGCCCCCCGGCGCTCCTGCTGCGCCTCCTCCTTCTGACAGGAACTGCCTGCAGAACAAGCATGAATGATGCCTGAGTGGACACACGCAACTCACAAGTTCCTGGCTCTGTCAGCTCCTCTGCAGAGGGTTTCCCTAAGAAGGTGGACCTAGCAGGGTCACCGGGGGACGGGGAGCTGTGCCTCACGGCCCTCACTTCGTCGGAGAAACCCTCATGCAGAGTTCAGAAACTTGTGTGTTGAGTATGTCGCTGTGAGCCTCCACCATTTAACTAGTGGGTGAAGCCTGAACTGTCTAGAGACAGACCAGACCAGCTGCACAACACAGACACTTCAAACCTGAGGACAAAATCTGAGAGAACAGAAAAAGGAAAGGAAACTTAGCTTAGAACCATGCAGCGCTACAGGAGACGGCAGCACTGCAGAGGTGAGGACCGGCACCTGTTTGAAAGAGACAGATGCACACAAACACACACACAACGACGAACGAGAAACAAACACAGAGAGAGGGAAAAGTGGTTATACAGAACTTGAGGACATTATCTACATGTAATTATCTACATACTTATAAATTTGTTGTGTTTTCTTTAACAATGTCAGAAGGAGAGAGGCACTGAGGCACCGTCTTCCGCCCCCCGGCGCTCCTGCTGCGCCTCCTCCTTCTGACAGGAACTGCCTGCAGAACAAGCATGAATGATGCCTGAGTGGACACACGCAACTCACAAGTTCCTGGCTCTGTCAGCTCCTCTGCAGAGGGTTTCCCTAAGAAGGTGGACCTAGCAGGGTCACCGGGGGACGGGGAGCTGTGCCTCACGGCCCTCACTTCGTCGGAGAAACCCTCATGCAGAGTTCAGAAACTTGTGTGTTGAGTATGTCGCTGTGAGCCTCCACCATTTAACTAGTGGGTGAAGCCTGAACTGTCTAGAGACAGACCAGACCAGCTGCACAACACAGACACTTCAAACCTGAGGACAAAATCTGAGAGAACAGAAAAAGGAAAGGAAACTTAGCTTAGAACCATGCAGCGCTACAGGAGACGGCAGCACTGCAGAGGTGAGGACCGGCACCTGTTTGAAAGAGACAGATGCACACAAACACACACACAACGACGAACGAGAAACAAACACAGAGAGAGGGAAAAGTGGTTATACAGAACTTGAGGACATTATCTACATGTAATTATCTACATACTTATAAATTTGTTGTGTTTTCTTTAACAATGTCAGAAGGAGAGAGGCACTGAGGCACCGTCTTCCGCCCCCCGGCGCTCCTGCTGCGCCTCCTCCTTCTGACAGGAACTGCCTGCAGAACAAGCATGAATGATGCCTGAGTGGACACACGCAACTCACAAGTTCCTGGCTCTGTCAGCTCCTCTGCAGAGGGTTTCCCTAAGAAGGTGGACCTAGCAGGGTCACCGGGGGACGGGGAGCTGTGCCTCACGGCCCTCACTTCGTCGGAGAAACCCTCATGCAGAGTTCAGAAACTTGTGTGTTGAGTATGTCGCTGTGAGCCTCCACCATTTAACTAGTGGGTGAAGCCTGAACTGTCTAGAGACAGACCAGACCAGCTGCACAACACAGACACTTCAAACCTGAGGACAAAATCTGAGAGAACAGAAAAAGGAAAGGAAACTTAGCTTAGAACCATGCAGCGCTACAGGAGACGGCAGCACAGCAGAGGTGAGGACCGGCACCTGTTTGAAAGAGACAGATGCACACAAACACACACACAACGACGAACGAGAAACAAACACAGAGAGAGGGAAAAGTGGTTATACAGAACTTGAGGACATTATCTACATGTAATTATCTACATACTTATAAATTTGTTGTGTTTTCTTTAACAATGTCAGAAGGAGAGAGGCACTGAGGCACCGTCTTCCGCCCCCCGGCGCTCCTGCTGCGCCTCCTCCTTCTGACAGGAACTGCCTGCAGAACAAGCATGAATGATGCCTGAGTGGACACACGCAACTCACAAGTTCCTGGCTCTGTCAGCTCCTCTGCAGAGGGTTTCCCTAAGAAGGTGGACCTAGCAGGGTCACCGGGGGACGGGGAGCTGTGCCTCACGGCCCTCACTTCGTCGGAGAAACCCTCATGCAGAGTTCAGAAACTTGTGTGTTGAGTATGTCGCTGTGAGCCTCCACCATTTAACTAGTGGGTGAAGCCTGAACTGTCTAGAGACAGACCAGACCAGCTGCACAACACAGACACTTCAAACCTGAGGACAAAATCTGAGAGAACAGAAAAAGGAAAGGAAACTTAGCTTAGAACCATGCAGCGCTACAGGAGACGGCAGCACTGCAGAGGTGAGGACCGGCACCTGTTTGAAAGAGACAGATGCACACAAACACACACACAACGACGAACGAGAAACAAACACAGAGAGAGGGAAAAGTGGTTATACAGAACTTGAGGACATTATCTACATGTAATTATCTACATACTTATAAATTTGTTGTGTTTTCTTTAACAATGTCAGAAGGAGAGAGGCACTGAGGCACCGTCTTCCGCCCCCCGGCGCTCCTGCTGCGCCTCCTCCTTCTGACAGGAACTGCCTGCAGAACAAGCATGAATGATGCCTGAGTGGACACACGCAACTCACAAGTTCCTGGCTCTGTCAGCTCCTCTGCAGAGGGTTTCCCTAAGAAGGTGGACCTAGCAGGGTCACCGGGGGACGGGGAGCTGTGCCTCACGGCCCTCACTTCGTCGGAGAAACCCTCATGCAGAGTTCAGAAACTTGTGTGTTGAGTATGTCGCTGTGAGCCTCCACCATTTAACTAGTGGGTGAAGCCTGAACTGTCTAGAGACAGACCAGACCAGCTGCACAACACAGACACTTCAAACCTGAGGACAAAATCTGAGAGAACAGAAAAAGGAAAGGAAACTTAGCTTAGAACCATGCAGCGCTACAGGAGACGGCAGCACTGCAGAGGTGAGGACCGGCACCTGTTTGAAAGAGACAGATGCACACAAACACACACACAACGACGAACGAGAAACAAACACAGAGAGAGGGAAAAGTGGTTATACAGAACTTGAGGACATTATCTACATGTAATTATCTACATACTTATAAATTTGTTGTGTTTTCTTTAACAATGTCAGAAGGAGAGAGGCACTGAGGCACCGTCTTCCGCCCCCCGGCGCTCCTGCTGCGCCTCCTCCTTCTGACAGGAACTGCCTGCAGAACAAGCATGAATGATGCCTGAGTGGACACACGCAACTCACAAGTTCCTGGCTCTGTCAGCTCCTCTGCAGAGGGTTTCCCTAAGAAGGTGGACCTAGCAGGGTCACCGGGGGACGGGGAGCTGTGCCTCACGGCCCTCACTTCGTCGGAGAAACCCTCATGCAGAGTTCAGAAACTTGTGTGTTGAGTATGTCGCTGTGAGCCTCCACCATTTAACTAGTGGGTGAAGCCTGAACTGTCTAGAGACAGACCAGACCAGCTGCACAACACAGACACTTCAAACCTGAGGACAAAATCTGAGAGAACAGAAAAAGGAAAGGAAACTTAGCTTAGAACCATGCAGCGCTACAGGAGACGGCAGCACTGCAGAGGTGAGGACCGGCACCTGTTTGAAAGAGACAGATGCACACAAACACACACACAACGACGAACGAGAAACAAACACAGAGAGAGGGAAAAGTGGTTATACAGAACTTGAGGACATTATCTACATGTAATTATCTACATACTTATAAATTTGTTGTGTTTTCTTTAACAATGTCAGAAGGAGAGAGGCACTGAGGCACCGTCTTCCGCCCCCCGGCGCTCCTGCTGCGCCTCCTCCTTCTGACAGGAACTGCCTGCAGAACAAGCATGAATGATGCCTGAGTGGACACACGCAACTCACAAGTTCCTGGCTCTGTCAGCTCCTCTGCAGAGGGTTTCCCTAAGAAGGTGGACCTAGCAGGGTCACCGGGGGACGGGGAGCTGTGCCTCACGGCCCTCACTTCGTCGGAGAAACCCTCATGCAGAGTTCAGAAACTTGTGTGTTGAGTATGTCGCTGTGAGCCTCCACCATTTAACTAGTGGGTGAAGCCTGAACTGTCTAGAGACAGACCAGACCAGCTGCACAACACAGACACTTCAAACCTGAGGACAAAATCTGAGAGAACAGAAAAAGGAAAGGAAACTTAGCTTAGAACCATGCAGCGCTACAGGAGACGGCAGCACTGCAGAGGTGAGGACCGGCACCTGTTTGAAAGAGACAGATGCACACAAACACACACACAACGACGAACGAGAAACAAACACAGAGAGAGGGAAAAGTGGTTATACAGAACTTGAGGACATTATCTACATGTAATTATCTACATACTTATAAATTTGTTGTGTTTTCTTTAACAATGTCAGAAGGAGAGAGGCACTGAGGCACCGTCTTCCGCCCCCCGGCGCTCCTGCTGCGCCTCCTCCTTCTGACAGGAACTGCCTGCAGAACAAGCATGAATGATGCCTGAGTGGACACACGCAACTCACAAGTTCCTGGCTCTGTCAGCTCCTCTGCAGAGGGTTTCCCTAAGAAGGTGGACCTAGCAGGGTCACCGGGGGACGGGGAGCTGTGCCTCACGGCCCTCACTTCGTCGGAGAAACCCTCATGCAGAGTTCAGAAACTTGTGTGTTGAGTATGTCGCTGTGAGCCTCCACCATTTAACTAGTGGGTGAAGCCTGAACTGTCTAGAGACAGACCAGACCAGCTGCACAACACAGACACTTCAAACCTGAGGACAAAATCTGAGAGAACAGAAAAAGGAAAGGAAACTTAGCTTAGAACCATGCAGCGCTACAGGAGACGGCAGCACTGCAGAGGTGAGGACCGGCACCTGTTTGAAAGAGACAGATGCACACAAACACACACACAACGACGAACGAGAAACAAACACAGAGAGAGGGAAAAGTGGTTATACAGAACTTGAGGACATTATCTACATGTAATTATCTACATACTTATAAATTTGTTGTGTTTTCTTTAACAATGTCAGAAGGAGAGAGGCACTGAGGCACCGTCTTCCGCCCCCCGGCGCTCCTGCTGCGCCTCCTCCTTCTGACAGGAACTGCCTGCAGAACAAGCATGAATGATGCCTGAGTGGACACACGCAACTCACAAGTTCCTGGCTCTGTCAGCTCCTCTGCAGAGGGTTTCCCTAAGAAGGTGGACCTAGCAGGGTCACCGGGGGACGGGGAGCTGTGCCTCACGGCCCTCACTTCGTCGGAGAAACCCTCATGCAGAGTTCAGAAACTTGTGTGTTGAGTATGTCGCTGTGAGCCTCCACCATTTAACTAGTGGGTGAAGCCTGAACTGTCTAGAGACAGACCAGACCAGCTGCACAACACAGACACTTCAAACCTGAGGACAAAATCTGAGAGAACAGAAAAAGGAAAGGAAACTTAGCTTAGAACCATGCAGCGCTACAGGAGACGGCAGCACTGCAGAGGTGAGGACCGGCACCTGTTTGAAAGAGACAGATGCACACAAACACACACACAACGACGAACGAGAAACAAACACAGAGAGAGGGAAAAGTGGTTATACAGAACTTGAGGACATTATCTACATGTAATTATCTACATACTTATAAATTTGTTGTGTTTTCTTTAACAATGTCAGAAGGAGAGAGGCACTGAGGCACCGTCTTCCGCCCCCCGGCGCTCCTGCTGCGCCTCCTCCTTCTGACAGGAACTGCCTGCAGAACAAGCATGAATGATGCCTGAGTGGACACACGCAACTCACAAGTTCCTGGCTCTGTCAGCTCCTCTGCAGAGGGTTTCCCTAAGAAGGTGGACCTAGCAGGGTCACCGGGGGACGGGGAGCTGTGCCTCACGGCCCTCACTTCGTCGGAGAAACCCTCATGCAGAGTTCAGAAACTTGTGTGTTGAGTATGTCGCTGTGAGCCTCCACCATTTAACTAGTGGGTGAAGCCTGAACTGTCTAGAGACAGACCAGACCAGCTGCACAACACAGACACTTCAAACCTGAGGACAAAATCTGAGAGAACAGAAAAAGGAAAGGAAACTTAGCTTAGAACCATGCAGCGCTACAGGAGACGGCAGCACTGCAGAGGTGAGGACCGGCACCTGTTTGAAAGAGACAGATGCACACAAACACACACACAACGACGAACGAGAAACAAACACAGAGAGAGGGAAAAGTGGTTATACAGAACTTGAGGACATTATCTACATGTAATTATCTACATACTTATAAATTTGTTGTGTTTTCTTTAACAATGTCAGAAGGAGAGAGGCACTGAGGCACCGTCTTCCGCCCCCCGGCGCTCCTGCTGCGCCTCCTCCTTCTGACAGGAACTGCCTGCAGAACAAGCATGAATGATGCCTGAGTGGACACACGCAACTCACAAGTTCCTGGCTCTGTCAGCTCCTCTGCAGAGGGTTTCCCTAAGAAGGTGGACCTAGCAGGGTCACCGGGGGACGGGGAGCTGTGCCTCACGGCCCTCACTTCGTCGGAGAAACCCTCATGCAGAGTTCAGAAACTTGTGTGTTGAGTATGTCGCTGTGAGCCTCCACCATTTAACTAGTGGGTGAAGCCTGAACTGTCTAGAGACAGACCAGACCAGCTGCACAACACAGACACTTCAAACCTGAGGACAAAATCTGAGAGAACAGAAAAAGGAAAGGAAACTTAGCTTAGAACCATGCAGCGCTACAGGAGACGGCAGCACTGCAGAGGTGAGGACCGGCACCTGTTTGAAAGAGACAGATGCACACAAACACACACACAACGACGAACGAGAAACAAACACAGAGAGAGGGAAAAGTGGTTATACAGAACTTGAGGACATTATCTACATGTAATTATCTACATACTTATAAATTTGTTGTGTTTTCTTTAACAATGTCAGAAGGAGAGAGGCACTGAGGCACCGTCTTCCGCCCCCCGGCGCTCCTGCTGCGCCTCCTCCTTCTGACAGGAACTGCCTGCAGAACAAGCATGAATGATGCCTGAGTGGACACACGCAACTCACAAGTTCCTGGCTCTGTCAGCTCCTCTGCAGAGGGTTTCCCTAAGAAGGTGGACCTAGCAGGGTCACCGGGGGACGGGGAGCTGTGCCTCACGGCCCTCACTTCGTCGGAGAAACCCTCATGCAGAGTTCAGAAACTTGTGTGTTGAGTATGTCGCTGTGAGCCTCCACCATTTAACTAGTGGGTGAAGCCTGAACTGTCTAGAGACAGACCAGACCAGCTGCACAACACAGACACTTCAAACCTGAGGACAAAATCTGAGAGAACAGAAAAAGGAAAGGAAACTTAGCTTAGAACCATGCAGCGCTACAGGAGACGGCAGCACTGCAGAGGTGAGGACCGGCACCTGTTTGAAAGAGACAGATGCACACAAACACACACACAACGACGAACGAGAAACAAACACAGAGAGAGGGAAAAGTGGTTATACAGAACTTGAGGACATTATCTACATGTAATTATCTACATACTTATAAATTTGTTGTGTTTTCTTTAACAATGTCAGAAGGAGAGAGGCACTGAGGCACCGTCTTCCGCCCCCCGGCGCTCCTGCTGCGCCTCCTCCTTCTGACAGGAACTGCCTGCAGAACAAGCATGAATGATGCCTGAGTGGACACACGCAACTCACAAGTTCCTGGCTCTGTCAGCTCCTCTGCAGAGGGTTTCCCTAAGAAGGTGGACCTAGCAGGGTCACCGGGGGACGGGGAGCTGTGCCTCACGGCCCTCACTTCGTCGGAGAAACCCTCATGCAGAGTTCAGAAACTTGTGTGTTGAGTATGTCGCTGTGAGCCTCCACCATTTAACTAGTGGGTGAAGCCTGAACTGTCTAGAGACAGACCAGACCAGCTGCACAACACAGACACTTCAAACCTGAGGACAAAATCTGAGAGAACAGAAAAAGGAAAGGAAACTTAGCTTAGAACCATGCAGCGCTACAGGAGACGGCAGCACTGCAGAGGTGAGGACCGGCACCTGTTTGAAAGAGACAGATGCACACAAACACACACACAACGACGAACGAGAAACAAACACAGAGAGAGGGAAAAGTGGTTATACAGAACTTGAGGACATTATCTACATGTAATTATCTACATACTTATAAATTTGTTGTGTTTTCTTTAACAATGTCAGAAGGAGAGAGGCACTGAGGCACCGTCTTCCGCCCCCCGGCGCTCCTGCTGCGCCTCCTCCTTCTGACAGGAACTGCCTGCAGAACAAGCATGAATGATGCCTGAGTGGACACACGCAACTCACAAGTTCCTGGCTCTGTCAGCTCCTCTGCAGAGGGTTTCCCTAAGAAGGTGGACCTAGCAGGGTCACCGGGGGACGGGGAGCTGTGCCTCACGGCCCTCACTTCGTCGGAGAAACCCTCATGCAGAGTTCAGAAACTTGTGTGTTGAGTATGTCGCTGTGAGCCTCCACCATTTAACTAGTGGGTGAAGCCTGAACTGTCTAGAGACAGACCAGACCAGCTGCACAACACAGACACTTCAAACCTGAGGACAAAATCTGAGAGAACAGAAAAAGGAAAGGAAACTTAGCTTAGAACCATGCAGCGCTACAGGAGACGGCAGCACTGCAGAGGTGAGGACCGGCACCTGTTTGAAAGAGACAGATGCACACAAACACACACACAACGACGAACGAGAAACAAACACAGAGAGAGGGAAAAGTGGTTATACAGAACTTGAGGACATTATCTACATGTAATTATCTACATACTTATAAATTTGTTGTGTTTTCTTTAACAATGTCAGAAGGAGAGAGGCACTGAGGCACCGTCTTCCGCCCCCCGGCGCTCCTGCTGCGCCTCCTCCTTCTGACAGGAACTGCCTGCAGAACAAGCATGAATGATGCCTGAGTGGACACACGCAACTCACAAGTTCCTGGCTCTGTCAGCTCCTCTGCAGAGGGTTTCCCTAAGAAGGTGGACCTAGCAGGGTCACCGGGGGACGGGGAGCTGTGCCTCACGGCCCTCACTTCGTCGGAGAAACCCTCATGCAGAGTTCAGAAACTTGTGTGTTGAGTATGTCGCTGTGAGCCTCCACCATTTAACTAGTGGGTGAAGCCTGAACTGTCTAGAGACAGACCAGACCAGCTGCACAACACAGACACTTCAAACCTGAGGACAAAATCTGAGAGAACAGAAAAAGGAAAGGAAACTTAGCTTAGAACCATGCAGCGCTACAGGAGACGGCAGCACTGCAGAGGTGAGGACCGGCACCTGTTTGAAAGAGACAGATGCACACAAACACACACACAACGACGAACGAGAAACAAACACAGAGAGAGGGAAAAGTGGTTATACAGAACTTGAGGACATTATCTACATGTAATTATCTACATACTTATAAATTTGTTGTGTTTTCTTTAACAATGTCAGAAGGAGAGAGGCACTGAGGCACCGTCTTCCGCCCCCCGGCGCTCCTGCTGCGCCTCCTCCTTCTGACAGGAACTGCCTGCAGAACAAGCATGAATGATGCCTGAGTGGACACACGCAACTCACAAGTTCCTGGCTCTGTCAGCTCCTCTGCAGAGGGTTTCCCTAAGAAGGTGGACCTAGCAGGGTCACCGGGGGACGGGGAGCTGTGCCTCACGGCCCTCACTTCGTCGGAGAAACCCTCATGCAGAGTTCAGAAACTTGTGTGTTGAGTATGTCGCTGTGAGCCTCCACCATTTAACTAGTGGGTGAAGCCTGAACTGTCTAGAGACAGACCAGACCAGCTGCACAACACAGACACTTCAAACCTGAGGACAAAATCTGAGAGAACAGAAAAAGGAAAGGAAACTTAGCTTAGAACCATGCAGCGCTACAGGAGACGGCAGCACTGCAGAGGTGAGGACCGGCACCTGTTTGAAAGAGACAGATGCACACAAACACACACACAACGACGAACGAGAAACAAACACAGAGAGAGGGAAAAGTGGTTATACAGAACTTGAGGACATTATCTACATGTAATTATCTACATACTTATAAATTTGTTGTGTTTTCTTTAACAATGTCAGAAGGAGAGAGGCACTGAGGCACCGTCTTCCGCCCCCCGGCGCTCCTGCTGCGCCTCCTCCTTCTGACAGGAACTGCCTGCAGAACAAGCATGAATGATGCCTGAGTGGACACACGCAACTCACAAGTTCCTGGCTCTGTCAGCTCCTCTGCAGAGGGTTTCCCTAAGAAGGTGGACCTAGCAGGGTCACCGGGGGACGGGGAGCTGTGCCTCACGGCCCTCACTTCGTCGGAGAAACCCTCATGCAGAGTTCAGAAACTTGTGTGTTGAGTATGTCGCTGTGAGCCTCCACCATTTAACTAGTGGGTGAAGCCTGAACTGTCTAGAGACAGACCAGACCAGCTGCACAACACAGACACTTCAAACCTGAGGACAAAATCTGAGAGAACAGAAAAAGGAAAGGAAACTTAGCTTAGAACCATGCAGCGCTACAGGAGACGGCAGCACTGCAGAGGTGAGGACCGGCACCTGTTTGAAAGAGACAGATGCACACAAACACACACACAACGACGAACGAGAAACAAACACAGAGAGAGGGAAAAGTGGTTATACAGAACTTGAGGACATTATCTACATGTAATTATCTACATACTTATAAATTTGTTGTGTTTTCTTTAACAATGTCAGAAGGAGAGAGGCACTGAGGCACCGTCTTCCGCCCCCCGGCGCTCCTGCTGCGCCTCCTCCTTCTGACAGGAACTGCCTGCAGAACAAGCATGAATGATGCCTGAGTGGACACACGCAACTCACAAGTTCCTGGCTCTGTCAGCTCCTCTGCAGAGGGTTTCCCTAAGAAGGTGGACCTAGCAGGGTCACCGGGGGACGGGGAGCTGTGCCTCACGGCCCTCACTTCGTCGGAGAAACCCTCATGCAGAGTTCAGAAACTTGTGTGTTGAGTATGTCGCTGTGAGCCTCCACCATTTAACTAGTGGGTGAAGCCTGAACTGTCTAGAGACAGACCAGACCAGCTGCACAACACAGACACTTCAAACCTGAGGACAAAATCTGAGAGAACAGAAAAAGGAAAGGAAACTTAGCTTAGAACCATGCAGCGCTACAGGAGACGGCAGCACTGCAGAGGTGAGGACCGGCACCTGTTTGAAAGAGACAGATGCACACAAACACACACACAACGACGAACGAGAAACAAACACAGAGAGAGGGAAAAGTGGTTATACAGAACTTGAGGACATTATCTACATGTAATTATCTACATACTTATAAATTTGTTGTGTTTTCTTTAACAATGTCAGAAGGAGAGAGGCACTGAGGCACCGTCTTCCGCCCCCCGGCGCTCCTGCTGCGCCTCCTCCTTCTGACAGGAACTGCCTGCAGAACAAGCATGAATGATGCCTGAGTGGACACACGCAACTCACAAGTTCCTGGCTCTGTCAGCTCCTCTGCAGAGGGTTTCCCTAAGAAGGTGGACCTAGCAGGGTCACCGGGGGACGGGGAGCTGTGCCTCACGGCCCTCACTTCGTCGGAGAAACCCTCATGCAGAGTTCAGAAACTTGTGTGTTGAGTATGTCGCTGTGAGCCTCCACCATTTAACTAGTGGGTGAAGCCTGAACTGTCTAGAGACAGACCAGACCAGCTGCACAACACAGACACTTCAAACCTGAGGACAAAATCTGAGAGAACAGAAAAAGGAAAGGAAACTTAGCTTAGAACCATGCAGCGCTACAGGAGACGGCAGCACTGCAGAGGTGAGGACCGGCACCTGTTTGAAAGAGACAGATGCACACAAACACACACACAACGACGAACGAGAAACAAACACAGAGAGAGGGAAAAGTGGTTATACAGAACTTGAGGACATTATCTACATGTAATTATCTACATACTTATAAATTTGTTGTGTTTTCTTTAACAATGTCAGAAGGAGAGAGGCACTGAGGCACCGTCTTCCGCCCCCCGGCGCTCCTGCTGCGCCTCCTCCTTCTGACAGGAACTGCCTGCAGAACAAGCATGAATGATGCCTGAGTGGACACACGCAACTCACAAGTTCCTGGCTCTGTCAGCTCCTCTGCAGAGGGTTTCCCTAAGAAGGTGGACCTAGCAGGGTCACCGGGGGACGGGGAGCTGTGCCTCACGGCCCTCACTTCGTCGGAGAAACCCTCATGCAGAGTTCAGAAACTTGTGTGTTGAGTATGTCGCTGTGAGCCTCCACCATTTAACTAGTGGGTGAAGCCTGAACTGTCTAGAGACAGACCAGACCAGCTGCACAACACAGACACTTCAAACCTGAGGACAAAATCTGAGAGAACAGAAAAAGGAAAGGAAACTTAGCTTAGAACCATGCAGCGCTACAGGAGACGGCAGCACTGCAGAGGTGAGGACCGGCACCTGTTTGAAAGAGACAGATGCACACAAACACACACACAACGACGAACGAGAAACAAACACAGAGAGAGGGAAAAGTGGTTATACAGAACTTGAGGACATTATCTACATGTAATTATCTACATACTTATAAATTTGTTGTGTTTTCTTTAACAATGTCAGAAGGAGAGAGGCACTGAGGCACCGTCTTCCGCCCCCCGGCGCTCCTGCTGCGCCTCCTCCTTCTGACAGGAACTGCCTGCAGAACAAGCATGAATGATGCCTGAGTGGACACACGCAACTCACAAGTTCCTGGCTCTGTCAGCTCCTCTGCAGAGGGTTTCCCTAAGAAGGTGGACCTAGCAGGGTCACCGGGGGACGGGGAGCTGTGCCTCACGGCCCTCACTTCGTCGGAGAAACCCTCATGCAGAGTTCAGAAACTTGTGTGTTGAGTATGTCGCTGTGAGCCTCCACCATTTAACTAGTGGGTGAAGCCTGAACTGTCTAGAGACAGACCAGACCAGCTGCACAACACAGACACTTCAAACCTGAGGACAAAATCTGAGAGAACAGAAAAAGGAAAGGAAACTTAGCTTAGAACCATGCAGCGCTACAGGAGACGGCAGCACTGCAGAGGTGAGGACCGGCACCTGTTTGAAAGAGACAGATGCACACAAACACACACACAACGACGAACGAGAAACAAACACAGAGAGAGGGAAAAGTGGTTATACAGAACTTGAGGACATTATCTACATGTAATTATCTACATACTTATAAATTTGTTGTGTTTTCTTTAACAATGTCAGAAGGAGAGAGGCACTGAGGCACCGTCTTCCGCCCCCCGGCGCTCCTGCTGCGCCTCCTCCTTCTGACAGGAACTGCCTGCAGAACAAGCATGAATGATGCCTGAGTGGACACACGCAACTCACAAGTTCCTGGCTCTGTCAGCTCCTCTGCAGAGGGTTTCCCTAAGAAGGTGGACCTAGCAGGGTCACCGGGGGACGGGGAGCTGTGCCTCACGGCCCTCACTTCGTCGGAGAAACCCTCATGCAGAGTTCAGAAACTTGTGTGTTGAGTATGTCGCTGTGAGCCTCCACCATTTAACTAGTGGGTGAAGCCTGAACTGTCTAGAGACAGACCAGACCAGCTGCACAACACAGACACTTCAAACCTGAGGACAAAATCTGAGAGAACAGAAAAAGGAAAGGAAACTTAGCTTAGAACCATGCAGCGCTACAGGAGACGGCAGCACTGCAGAGGTGAGGACCGGCACCTGTTTGAAAGAGACAGATGCACACAAACACACACACAACGACGAACGAGAAACAAACACAGAGAGAGGGAAAAGTGGTTATACAGAACTTGAGGACATTATCTACATGTAATTATCTACATACTTATAAATTTGTTGTGTTTTCTTTAACAATGTCAGAAGGAGAGAGGCACTGAGGCACCGTCTTCCGCCCCCCGGCGCTCCTGCTGCGCCTCCTCCTTCTGACAGGAACTGCCTGCAGAACAAGCATGAATGATGCCTGAGTGGACACACGCAACTCACAAGTTCCTGGCTCTGTCAGCTCCTCTGCAGAGGGTTTCCCTAAGAAGGTGGACCTAGCAGGGTCACCGGGGGACGGGGAGCTGTGCCTCACGGCCCTCACTTCGTCGGAGAAACCCTCATGCAGAGTTCAGAAACTTGTGTGTTGAGTATGTCGCTGTGAGCCTCCACCATTTAACTAGTGGGTGAAGCCTGAACTGTCTAGAGACAGACCAGACCAGCTGCACAACACAGACACTTCAAACCTGAGGACAAAATCTGAGAGAACAGAAAAAGGAAAGGAAACTTAGCTTAGAACCATGCAGCGCTACAGGAGACGGCAGCACTGCAGAGGTGAGGACCGGCACCTGTTTGAAAGAGACAGATGCACACAAACACACACACAACGACGAACGAGAAACAAACACAGAGAGAGGGAAAAGTGGTTATACAGAACTTGAGGACATTATCTACATGTAATTATCTACATACTTATAAATTTGTTGTGTTTTCTTTAACAATGTCAGAAGGAGAGAGGCACTGAGGCACCGTCTTCCGCCCCCCGGCGCTCCTGCTGCGCCTCCTCCTTCTGACAGGAACTGCCTGCAGAACAAGCATGAATGATGCCTGAGTGGACACACGCAACTCACAAGTTCCTGGCTCTGTCAGCTCCTCTGCAGAGGGTTTCCCTAAGAAGGTGGACCTAGCAGGGTCACCGGGGGACGGGGAGCTGTGCCTCACGGCCCTCACTTCGTCGGAGAAACCCTCATGCAGAGTTCAGAAACTTGTGTGTTGAGTATGTCGCTGTGAGCCTCCACCATTTAACTAGTGGGTGAAGCCTGAACTGTCTAGAGACAGACCAGACCAGCTGCACAACACAGACACTTCAAACCTGAGGACAAAATCTGAGAGAACAGAAAAAGGAAAGGAAACTTAGCTTAGAACCATGCAGCGCTACAGGAGACGGCAGCACTGCAGAGGTGAGGACCGGCACCTGTTTGAAAGAGACAGATGCACACAAACACACACACAACGACGAACGAGAAACAAACACAGAGAGAGGGAAAAGTGGTTATACAGAACTTGAGGACATTATCTACATGTAATTATCTACATACTTATAAATTTGTTGTGTTTTCTTTAACAATGTCAGAAGGAGAGAGGCACTGAGGCACCGTCTTCCGCCCCCCGGCGCTCCTGCTGCGCCTCCTCCTTCTGACAGGAACTGCCTGCAGAACAAGCATGAATGATGCCTGAGTGGACACACGCAACTCACAAGTTCCTGGCTCTGTCAGCTCCTCTGCAGAGGGTTTCCCTAAGAAGGTGGACCTAGCAGGGTCACCGGGGGACGGGGAGCTGTGCCTCACGGCCCTCACTTCGTCGGAGAAACCCTCATGCAGAGTTCAGAAACTTGTGTGTTGAGTATGTCGCTGTGAGCCTCCACCATTTAACTAGTGGGTGAAGCCTGAACTGTCTAGAGACAGACCAGACCAGCTGCACAACACAGACACTTCAAACCTGAGGACAAAATCTGAGAGAACAGAAAAAGGAAAGGAAACTTAGCTTAGAACCATGCAGCGCTACAGGAGACGGCAGCACTGCAGAGGTGAGGACCGGCACCTGTTTGAAAGAGACAGATGCACACAAACACACACACAACGACGAACGAGAAACAAACACAGAGAGAGGGAAAAGTGGTTATACAGAACTTGAGGACATTATCTACATGTAATTATCTACATACTTATAAATTTGTTGTGTTTTCTTTAACAATGTCAGAAGGAGAGGCACTGAGGCACCGTCTTCCGCCCCCCGGCGCTCCTGCTGCGCCTCCTCCTTCTGACAGGAACTGCCTGCAGAACAAGCATGAATGATGCCTGAGTGGACACACGCAACTCACAAGTTCCTGGCTCTGTCAGCTCCTCTGCAGAGGGTTTCCCTAAGAAGGTGGACCTAGCAGGGTCACCGGGGGACGGGGAGCTGTGCCTCACGGCCCTCACTTCGTCGGAGAAACCCTCATGCAGAGTTCAGAAACTTGTGTGTTGAGTATGTCGCTGTGAGCCTCCACCATTTAACTAGTGGGTGAAGCCTGAACTGTCTAGAGACAGACCAGACCAGCTGCACAACACAGACACTTCAAACCTGAGGACAAAATCTGAGAGAACAGAAAAAGGAAAGGAAACTTAGCTTAGAACCATGCAGCGCTACAGGAGACGGCAGCACTGCAGAGGTGAGGACCGGCACCTGTTTGAAAGAGACAGATGCACACAAACACACACACAACGACGAACGAGAAACAAACACAGAGAGAGGGAAAAGTGGTTATACAGAACTTGAGGACATTATCTACATGTAATTATCTACATACTTATAAATTTGTTGTGTTTTCTTTAACAATGTCAGAAGGAGAGAGGCACTGAGGCACCGTCTTCCGCCCCCCGGCGCTCCTGCTGCGCCTCCTCCTTCTGACAGGAACTGCCTGCAGAACAAGCATGAATGATGCCTGAGTGGACACACGCAACTCACAAGTTCCTGGCTCTGTCAGCTCCTCTGCAGAGGGTTTCCCTAAGAAGGTGGACCTAGCAGGGTCACCGGGGGACGGGGAGCTGTGCCTCACGGCCCTCACTTCGTCGGAGAAACCCTCATGCAGAGTTCAGAAACTTGTGTGTTGAGTATGTCGCTGTGAGCCTCCACCATTTAACTAGTGGGTGAAGCCTGAACTGTCTAGAGACAGACCAGACCAGCTGCACAACACAGACACTTCAAACCTGAGGACAAAATCTGAGAGAACAGAAAAAGGAAAGGAAACTTAGCTTAGAACCATGCAGCGCTACAGGAGACGGCAGCACTGCAGAGGTGAGGACCGGCACCTGTTTGAAAGAGACAGATGCACACAAACACACACACAACGACGAACGAGAAACAAACACAGAGAGAGGGAAAAGTGGTTATACAGAACTTGAGGACATTATCTACATGTAATTATCTACATACTTATAAATTTGTTGTGTTTTCTTTAACAATGTCAGAAGGAGAGAGGCACTGAGGCACCGTCTTCCGCCCCCCGGCGCTCCTGCTGCGCCTCCTCCTTCTGACAGGAACTGCCTGCAGAACAAGCATGAATGATGCCTGAGTGGACACACGCAACTCACAAGTTCCTGGCTCTGTCAGCTCCTCTGCAGAGGGTTTCCCTAAGAAGGTGGACCTAGCAGGGTCACCGGGGGACGGGGAGCTGTGCCTCACGGCCCTCACTTCGTCGGAGAAACCCTCATGCAGAGTTCAGAAACTTGTGTGTTGAGTATGTCGCTGTGAGCCTCCACCATTTAACTAGTGGGTGAAGCCTGAACTGTCTAGAGACAGACCAGACCAGCTGCACAACACAGACACTTCAAACCTGAGGACAAAATCTGAGAGAACAGAAAAAGGAAAGGAAACTTAGCTTAGAACCATGCAGCGCTACAGGAGACGGCAGCACTGCAGAGGTGAGGACCGGCACCTGTTTGAAAGAGACAGATGCACACAAACACACACACAACGACGAACGAGAAACAAACACAGAGAGAGGGAAAAGTGGTTATACAGAACTTGAGGACATTATCTACATGTAATTATCTACATACTTATAAATTTGTTGTGTTTTCTTTAACAATGTCAGAAGGAGAGAGGCACTGAGGCACCGTCTTCCGCCCCCCGGCGCTCCTGCTGCGCCTCCTCCTTCTGACAGGAACTGCCTGCAGAACAAGCATGAATGATGCCTGAGTGGACACACGCAACTCACAAGTTCCTGGCTCTGTCAGCTCCTCTGCAGAGGGTTTCCCTAAGAAGGTGGACCTAGCAGGGTCACCGGGGGACGGGGAGCTGTGCCTCACGGCCCTCACTTCGTCGGAGAAACCCTCATGCAGAGTTCAGAAACTTGTGTGTTGAGTATGTCGCTGTGAGCCTCCACCATTTAACTAGTGGGTGAAGCCTGAACTGTCTAGAGACAGACCAGACCAGCTGCACAACACAGACACTTCAAACCTGAGGACAAAATCTGAGAGAACAGAAAAAGGAAAGGAAACTTAGCTTAGAACCATGCAGCGCTACAGGAGACGGCAGCACTGCAGAGGTGAGGACCGGCACCTGTTTGAAAGAGACAGATGCACACAAACACACACACAACGACGAACGAGAAACAAACACAGAGAGAGGGAAAAGTGGTTATACAGAACTTGAGGACATTATCTACATGTAATTATCTACATACTTATAAATTTGTTGTGTTTTCTTTAACAATGTCAGAAGGAGAGAGGCACTGAGGCACCGTCTTCCGCCCCCCGGCGCTCCTGCTGCGCCTCCTCCTTCTGACAGGAACTGCCTGCAGAACAAGCATGAATGATGCCTGAGTGGACACACGCAACTCACAAGTTCCTGGCTCTGTCAGCTCCTCTGCAGAGGGTTTCCCTAAGAAGGTGGACCTAGCAGGGTCACCGGGGGACGGGGAGCTGTGCCTCACGGCCCTCACTTCGTCGGAGAAACCCTCATGCAGAGTTCAGAAACTTGTGTGTTGAGTATGTCGCTGTGAGCCTCCACCATTTAACTAGTGGGTGAAGCCTGAACTGTCTAGAGACAGACCAGACCAGCTGCACAACACAGACACTTCAAACCTGAGGACAAAATCTGAGAGAACAGAAAAAGGAAAGGAAACTTAGCTTAGAACCATGCAGCGCTACAGGAGACGGCAGCACTGCAGAGGTGAGGACCGGCACCTGTTTGAAAGAGACAGATGCACACAAACACACACACAACGACGAACGAGAAACAAACACAGAGAGAGGGAAAAGTGGTTATACAGAACTTGAGGACATTATCTACATGTAATTATCTACATACTTATAAATTTGTTGTGTTTTCTTTAACAATGTCAGAAGGAGAGAGGCACTGAGGCACCGTCTTCCGCCCCCCGGCGCTCCTGCTGCGCCTCCTCCTTCTGACAGGAACTGCCTGCAGAACAAGCATGAATGATGCCTGAGTGGACACACGCAACTCACAAGTTCCTGGCTCTGTCAGCTCCTCTGCAGAGGGTTTCCCTAAGAAGGTGGACCTAGCAGGGTCACCGGGGGACGGGGAGCTGTGCCTCACGGCCCTCACTTCGTCGGAGAAACCCTCATGCAGAGTTCAGAAACTTGTGTGTTGAGTATGTCGCTGTGAGCCTCCACCATTTAACTAGTGGGTGAAGCCTGAACTGTCTAGAGACAGACCAGACCAGCTGCACAACACAGACACTTCAAACCTGAGGACAAAATCTGAGAGAACAGAAAAAGGAAAGGAAACTTAGCTTAGAACCATGCAGCGCTACAGGAGACGGCAGCACTGCAGAGGTGAGGACCGGCACCTGTTTGAAAGAGACAGATGCACACAAACACACACACAACGACGAACGAGAAACAAACACAGAGAGAGGGAAAAGTGGTTATACAGAACTTGAGGACATTATCTACATGTAATTATCTACATACTTATAAATTTGTTGTGTTTTCTTTAACAATGTCAGAAGGAGAGAGGCACTGAGGCACCGTCTTCCGCCCCCCGGCGCTCCTGCTGCGCCTCCTCCTTCTGACAGGAACTGCCTGCAGAACAAGCATGAATGATGCCTGAGTGGACACACGCAACTCACAAGTTCCTGGCTCTGTCAGCTCCTCTGCAGAGGGTTTCCCTAAGAAGGTGGACCTAGCAGGGTCACCGGGGGACGGGGAGCTGTGCCTCACGGCCCTCACTTCGTCGGAGAAACCCTCATGCAGAGTTCAGAAACTTGTGTGTTGAGTATGTCGCTGTGAGCCTCCACCATTTAACTAGTGGGTGAAGCCTGAACTGTCTAGAGACAGACCAGACCAGCTGCACAACACAGACACTTCAAACCTGAGGACAAAATCTGAGAGAACAGAAAAAGGAAAGGAAACTTAGCTTAGAACCATGCAGCGCTACAGGAGACGGCAGCACTGCAGAGGTGAGGACCGGCACCTGTTTGAAAGAGACAGATGCACACAAACACACACACAACGACGAACGAGAAACAAACACAGAGAGAGGGAAAAGTGGTTATACAGAACTTGAGGACATTATCTACATGTAATTATCTACATACTTATAAATTTGTTGTGTTTTCTTTAACAATGTCAGAAGGAGAGAGGCACTGAGGCACCGTCTTCCGCCCCCCGGCGCTCCTGCTGCGCCTCCTCCTTCTGACAGGAACTGCCTGCAGAACAAGCATGAATGATGCCTGAGTGGACACACGCAACTCACAAGTTCCTGGCTCTGTCAGCTCCTCTGCAGAGGGTTTCCCTAAGAAGGTGGACCTAGCAGGGTCACCGGGGGACGGGGAGCTGTGCCTCACGGCCCTCACTTCGTCGGAGAAACCCTCATGCAGAGTTCAGAAACTTGTGTGTTGAGTATGTCGCTGTGAGCCTCCACCATTTAACTAGTGGGTGAAGCCTGAACTGTCTAGAGACAGACCAGACCAGCTGCACAACACAGACACTTCAAACCTGAGGACAAAATCTGAGAGAACAGAAAAAGGAAAGGAAACTTAGCTTAGAACCATGCAGCGCTACAGGAGACGGCAGCACTGCAGAGGTGAGGACCGGCACCTGTTTGAAAGAGACAGATGCACACAAACACACACACAACGACGAACGAGAAACAAACACAGAGAGAGGGAAAAGTGGTTATACAGAACTTGAGGACATTATCTACATGTAATTATCTACATACTTATAAATTTGTTGTGTTTTCTTTAACAATGTCAGAAGGAGAGAGGCACTGAGGCACCGTCTTCCGCCCCCCGGCGCTCCTGCTGCGCCTCCTCCTTCTGACAGGAACTGCCTGCAGAACAAGCATGAATGATGCCTGAGTGGACACACGCAACTCACAAGTTCCTGGCTCTGTCAGCTCCTCTGCAGAGGGTTTCCCTAAGAAGGTGGACCTAGCAGGGTCACCGGGGGACGGGGAGCTGTGCCTCACGGCCCTCACTTCGTCGGAGAAACCCTCATGCAGAGTTCAGAAACTTGTGTGTTGAGTATGTCGCTGTGAGCCTCCACCATTTAACTAGTGGGTGAAGCCTGAACTGTCTAGAGACAGACCAGACCAGCTGCACAACACAGACACTTCAAACCTGAGGACAAAATCTGAGAGAACAGAAAAAGGAAAGGAAACTTAGCTTAGAACCATGCAGCGCTACAGGAGACGGCAGCACTGCAGAGGTGAGGACCGGCACCTGTTTGAAAGAGACAGATGCACACAAACACACACACAACGACGAACGAGAAACAAACACAGAGAGAGGGAAAAGTGGTTATACAGAACTTGAGGACATTATCTACATGTAATTATCTACATACTTATAAATTTGTTGTGTTTTCTTTAACAATGTCAGAAGGAGAGAGGCACTGAGGCACCGTCTTCCGCCCCCCGGCGCTCCTGCTGCGCCTCCTCCTTCTGACAGGAACTGCCTGCAGAACAAGCATGAATGATGCCTGAGTGGACACACGCAACTCACAAGTTCCTGGCTCTGTCAGCTCCTCTGCAGAGGGTTTCCCTAAGAAGGTGGACCTAGCAGGGTCACCGGGGGACGGGGAGCTGTGCCTCACGGCCCTCACTTCGTCGGAGAAACCCTCATGCAGAGTTCAGAAACTTGTGTGTTGAGTATGTCGCTGTGAGCCTCCACCATTTAACTAGTGGGTGAAGCCTGAACTGTCTAGAGACAGACCAGACCAGCTGCACAACACAGACACTTCAAACCTGAGGACAAAATCTGAGAGAACAGAAAAAGGAAAGGAAACTTAGCTTAGAACCATGCAGCGCTACAGGAGACGGCAGCACTGCAGAGGTGAGGACCGGCACCTGTTTGAAAGAGACAGATGCACACAAACACACACACAACGACGAACGAGAAACAAACACAGAGAGAGGGAAAAGTGGTTATACAGAACTTGAGGACATTATCTACATGTAATTATCTACATACTTATAAATTTGTTGTGTTTTCTTTAACAATGTCAGAAGGAGAGAGGCACTGAGGCACCGTCTTCCGCCCCCCGGCGCTCCTGCTGCGCCTCCTCCTTCTGACAGGAACTGCCTGCAGAACAAGCATGAATGATGCCTGAGTGGACACACGCAACTCACAAGTTCCTGGCTCTGTCAGCTCCTCTGCAGAGGGTTTCCCTAAGAAGGTGGACCTAGCAGGGTCACCGGGGGACGGGGAGCTGTGCCTCACGGCCCTCACTTCGTCGGAGAAACCCTCATGCAGAGTTCAGAAACTTGTGTGTTGAGTATGTCGCTGTGAGCCTCCACCATTTAACTAGTGGGTGAAGCCTGAACTGTCTAGAGACAGACCAGACCAGCTGCACAACACAGACACTTCAAACCTGAGGACAAAATCTGAGAGAACAGAAAAAGGAAAGGAAACTTAGCTTAGAACCATGCAGCGCTACAGGAGACGGCAGCACTGCAGAGGTGAGGACCGGCACCTGTTTGAAAGAGACAGATGCACACAAACACACACACAACGACGAACGAGAAACAAACACAGAGAGAGGGAAAAGTGGTTATACAGAACTTGAGGACATTATCTACATGTAATTATCTACATACTTATAAATTTGTTGTGTTTTCTTTAACAATGTCAGAAGGAGAGAGGCACTGAGGCACCGTCTTCCGCCCCCCGGCGCTCCTGCTGCGCCTCCTCCTTCTGACAGGAACTGCCTGCAGAACAAGCATGAATGATGCCTGAGTGGACACACGCAACTCACAAGTTCCTGGCTCTGTCAGCTCCTCTGCAGAGGGTTTCCCTAAGAAGGTGGACCTAGCAGGGTCACCGGGGGACGGGGAGCTGTGCCTCACGGCCCTCACTTCGTCGGAGAAACCCTCATGCAGAGTTCAGAAACTTGTGTGTTGAGTATGTCGCTGTGAGCCTCCACCATTTAACTAGTGGGTGAAGCCTGAACTGTCTAGAGACAGACCAGACCAGCTGCACAACACAGACACTTCAAACCTGAGGACAAAATCTGAGAGAACAGAAAAAGGAAAGGAAACTTAGCTTAGAACCATGCAGCGCTACAGGAGACGGCAGCACTGCAGAGGTGAGGACCGGCACCTGTTTGAAAGAGACAGATGCACACAAACACACACACAACGACGAACGAGAAACAAACACAGAGAGAGGGAAAAGTGGTTATACAGAACTTGAGGACATTATCTACATGTAATTATCTACATACTTATAAATTTGTTGTGTTTTCTTTAACAATGTCAGAAGGAGAGAGGCACTGAGGCACCGTCTTCCGCCCCCCGGCGCTCCTGCTGCGCCTCCTCCTTCTGACAGGAACTGCCTGCAGAACAAGCATGAATGATGCCTGAGTGGACACACGCAACTCACAAGTTCCTGGCTCTGTCAGCTCCTCTGCAGAGGGTTTCCCTAAGAAGGTGGACCTAGCAGGGTCACCGGGGGACGGGGAGCTGTGCCTCACGGCCCTCACTTCGTCGGAGAAACCCTCATGCAGAGTTCAGAAACTTGTGTGTTGAGTATGTCGCTGTGAGCCTCCACCATTTAACTAGTGGGTGAAGCCTGAACTGTCTAGAGACAGACCAGACCAGCTGCACAACACAGACACTTCAAACCTGAGGACAAAATCTGAGAGAACAGAAAAAGGAAAGGAAACTTAGCTTAGAACCATGCAGCGCTACAGGAGACGGCAGCACTGCAGAGGTGAGGACCGGCACCTGTTTGAAAGAGACAGATGCACACAAACACACACACAACGACGAACGAGAAACAAACACAGAGAGAGGGAAAAGTGGTTATACAGAACTTGAGGACATTATCTACATGTAATTATCTACATACTTATAAATTTGTTGTGTTTTCTTTAACAATGTCAGAAGGAGAGAGGCACTGAGGCACCGTCTTCCGCCCCCCGGCGCTCCTGCTGCGCCTCCTCCTTCTGACAGGAACTGCCTGCAGAACAAGCATGAATGATGCCTGAGTGGACACACGCAACTCACAAGTTCCTGGCTCTGTCAGCTCCTCTGCAGAGGGTTTCCCTAAGAAGGTGGACCTAGCAGGGTCACCGGGGGACGGGGAGCTGTGCCTCACGGCCCTCACTTCGTCGGAGAAACCCTCATGCAGAGTTCAGAAACTTGTGTGTTGAGTATGTCGCTGTGAGCCTCCACCATTTAACTAGTGGGTGAAGCCTGAACTGTCTAGAGACAGACCAGACCAGCTGCACAACACAGACACTTCAAACCTGAGGACAAAATCTGAGAGAACAGAAAAAGGAAAGGAAACTTAGCTTAGAACCATGCAGCGCTACAGGAGACGGCAGCACTGCAGAGGTGAGGACCGGCACCTGTTTGAAAGAGACAGATGCACACAAACACACACACAACGACGAACGAGAAACAAACACAGAGAGAGGGAAAAGTGGTTATACAGAACTTGAGGACATTATCTACATGTAATTATCTACATACTTATAAATTTGTTGTGTTTTCTTTAACAATGTCAGAAGGAGAGAGGCACTGAGGCACCGTCTTCCGCCCCCCGGCGCTCCTGCTGCGCCTCCTCCTTCTGACAGGAACTGCCTGCAGAACAAGCATGAATGATGCCTGAGTGGACACACGCAACTCACAAGTTCCTGGCTCTGTCAGCTCCTCTGCAGAGGGTTTCCCTAAGAAGGTGGACCTAGCAGGGTCACCGGGGGACGGGGAGCTGTGCCTCACGGCCCTCACTTCGTCGGAGAAACCCTCATGCAGAGTTCAGAAACTTGTGTGTTGAGTATGTCGCTGTGAGCCTCCACCATTTAACTAGTGGGTGAAGCCTGAACTGTCTAGAGACAGACCAGACCAGCTGCACAACACAGACACTTCAAACCTGAGGACAAAATCTGAGAGAACAGAAAAAGGAAAGGAAACTTAGCTTAGAACCATGCAGCGCTACAGGAGACGGCAGCACTGCAGAGGTGAGGACCGGCACCTGTTTGAAAGAGACAGATGCACACAAACACACACACAACGACGAACGAGAAACAAACACAGAGAGAGGGAAAAGTGGTTATACAGAACTTGAGGACATTATCTACATGTAATTATCTACATACTTATAAATTTGTTGTGTTTTCTTTAACAATGTCAGAAGGAGAGAGGCACTGAGGCACCGTCTTCCGCCCCCCGGCGCTCCTGCTGCGCCTCCTCCTTCTGACAGGAACTGCCTGCAGAACAAGCATGAATGATGCCTGAGTGGACACACGCAACTCACATAGAAGGTGGACCTAGCAGGGTCACCGGGGGACGGGGAGCTGTGCCTCACGGCCCTCACTTCGTCGGAGAAACCCTCATGCAGAGTTCAGAAACTTGTGTGTTGAGTATGTCGCTGTGAGCCTCCACCATTTAACTAGTGGGTGAAGCCTGAACTGTCTAGAGACAGACCAGACCAGCTGCACAACACAGACACTTCAAACCTGAGGACAAAATCTGAGAGAACAGAAAAAGGAAAGGAAACTTAGCTTAGAACCATGCAGCGCTACAGGAGACGGCAGCACTGCCAGAGGTGAGGACCGGCACCTGTTTGAAAGAGACAGATGCACACAAACACACACAACGACGAACGAGAAACAAACACAGAGAGAGGAAAAAGTGGTTATACAGAACTTGAGGACATTATCTACATGTAATTATCTACATACTTATAAATTTGTTGTGTTTTCTTTAACAAATGTCAGAAGGAGAGAGGCACTGAGGCACCGTCTTCCGCCCCCCGGCGCTCCTGCTGCGCCTCCTCCTTCTGACAGGAACTGCCTGCAGAACAAGCATGATGATGCCTGAGTGGACACACGCAACTCACAAGTTCCTGGCTCTGTCAGCTCCTCTGCAGAGGGTTTCCCTAAGAAGGTGGACCTAGCAGGGTCACCGGGGGACGGGGAGCTGTGCCTCACGGCCCTCACTTCGTCGGAGAAACCCTCATGCAGAGTTCAGAAACTTGTGTGTTGAGTATGTCGCTGTGAGCCTCCACCATTTAACTAGTGGGTGAAGCCTGAACTGTCTAGAGACAGACCAGACCAGCTGCACAACACAGACACTTCAAACCTGAGGACAAAATCTGAGAGAACAGAAAAGGAAAGGAAACTTAGCTTAGAACCATGCAGCGCTACAGGAGACGGCAGCACTGCAGAGGTGAGGACCGGCCACCTGTTTGAAAGGAGACAGATGCACACAAACACACACAACGACGAACGAGAAACAAACACAGAGAGAGAAAAAGTGGTTATACAGAACTTGAGGACATTTATCTACATGTAATTATCTACATACTTGTAAATTTGTTTGTGTTTTCTTTAACAATGTCAGAAAGGAGGAGGCACTGAGGCACCGTCTTCCGCCCCCCGGCGCTCCTGCTGCGCCTCCTCCTTCTGACAGGAACTGCCTGCAGAACAAGCATGAATGATGCCTGAGTGGACACACGCAACTCACAAGTTCCTGGCTCTGTCAGCTCCTCTGCAGAGGGTTTCCTAAGAAGGTGGACCTAGCAGGGTCACCGGGGGACGGGGAGCTGTGCCTCACGGCCCTCACTTCGTCGGAGAAACCCTCATGCAGAGTTCAGAAACTTGTGTGTTGAGTATGTCGCTGGTGAGCCTCCACCATTTAACTAGTGGGTGAAGCCTGAAACTGTCTAGAGACAGACCAGACCAGCTGCACAAACACAGACACCTTCAACCTGAGGACAAAATCTGAGAGAACAGAAAAAGGAAAGGAAAACTTGCTTAGAACCTGCAGCGCTACAGGAGACGGCAGCACTGCAGAGGTGAGGACCGGCACCTGTTTGAAAGAGACAGATGCACACAAACACACACACAACGACGAACGAGAAACAAACACAGAGAGAGGGAAAAGTGGTTATACAGAACTTGAGGACATTATCTACATGTAATTATCTACATACTTATAAATTTGTTGTGTTTTCTTTAACAATGTCAGAAGGAGAGAGGCACTGAGGCACCGTCTTCCGCCCCCCGGCGCTCCTGCTGCGCCTCCTCCTTCTGACAGGAACTGCCTGCAGAACAAGCATGAATGATGCCTGAGTGGACACACGCAACTCACAAGTTCCTGGCTCTGTCAGCTCCTCTGCAGAGGGTTTCCCTAAGAAGGTGGACCTAGCAGGGTCACCGGGGGACGGGGAGCTGTGCCTCACGGCCCTCACTTCGTCGGAGAAACCCTCATGCAGAGTTCAGAAACTTGTGTGTTGAGTATGTCGCTGTGAGCCTCCACCATTTAACTAGTGGGTGAAGCCTGAACTGTCTAGAGACAGACCAGACCAGCTGCACAACACAGACACTTCAAACCTGAGGACAAAATCTGAGAGAACAGAAAAAGGAAAGGAAACTTAGCTTAGAACCATGCAGCGCTACAGGAGACGGCAGCACTGCAGAGGTGAGGACCGGCACCTGTTTGAAAGAGACAGATGCACACAAACACACACACAACGACGAACGAGAAACAAACACAGAGAGAGGGAAAAGTGGTTATACAGAACTTGAGGACATTATCTACATGTAATTATCTACATACTTATAAATTTGTTGTGTTTTCTTTAACAATGTCAGAAGGAGAGAGGCACTGAGGCACCGTCTTCCGCCCCCCGGCGCTCCTGCTGCGCCTCCTCCTTCTGACAGGAACTGCCTGCAGAACAAGCATGAATGATGCCTGAGTGGACACACGCAACTCACAAGTTCCTGGCTCTGTCAGCTCCTCTGCAGAGGGTTTCCCTAAGAAGGTGGACCTAGCAGGGTCACCGGGGGACGGGGAGCTGTGCCTCACGGCCCTCACTTCGTCGGAGAAACCCTCATGCAGAGTTCAGAAACTTGTGTGTTGAGTATGTCGCTGTGAGCCTCCACCATTTAACTAGTGGGTGAAGCCTGAACTGTCTAGAGACAGACCAGACCAGCTGCACAACACAGACACTTCAAACCTGAGGACAAAATCTGAGAGAACAGAAAAAGGAAAGGAAACTTAGCTTAGAACCATGCAGCGCTACAGGAGACGGCAGCACTGCAGAGGTGAGGACCGGCACCTGTTTGAAAGAGACAGATGCACACAAACACACACACAACGACGAACGAGAAACAAACACAGAGAGAGGGAAAAGTGGTTATACAGAACTTGAGGACATTATCTACATGTAATTATCTACATACTTATAAATTTGTTGTGTTTTCTTTAACAATGTCAGAAGGAGAGAGGCACTGAGGCACCGTCTTCCGCCCCCCGGCGCTCCTGCTGCGCCTCCTCCTTCTGACAGGAACTGCCTGCAGAACAAGCATGAATGATGCCTGAGTGGACACACGCAACTCACAAGTTCCTGGCTCTGTCAGCTCCTCTGCAGAGGGTTTCCCTAAGAAGGTGGACCTAGCAGGGTCACCGGGGGACGGGGAGCTGTGCCTCACGGCCCTCACTTCGTCGGAGAAACCCTCATGCAGAGTTCAGAAACTTGTGTGTTGAGTATGTCGCTGTGAGCCTCCACCATTTAACTAGTGGGTGAAGCCTGAACTGTCTAGAGACAGACCAGACCAGCTGCACAACACAGACACTTCAAACCTGAGGACAAAATCTGAGAGAACAGAAAAAGGAAAGGAAACTTAGCTTAGAACCATGCAGCGCTACAGGAGACGGCAGCACTGCAGAGGTGAGGACCGGCACCTGTTTGAAAGAGACAGATGCACACAAACACACACACAACGACGAACGAGAAACAAACACAGAGAGAGGGAAAAGTGGTTATACAGAACTTGAGGACATTATCTACATGTAATTATCTACATACTTATAAATTTGTTGTGTTTTCTTTAACAATGTCAGAAGGAGAGAGGCACTGAGGCACCGTCTTCCGCCCCCCGGCGCTCCTGCTGCGCCTCCTCCTTCTGACAGGAACTGCCTGCAGAACAAGCATGAATGATGCCTGAGTGGACACACGCAACTCACAAGTTCCTGGCTCTGTCAGCTCCTCTGCAGAGGGTTTCCCTAAGAAGGTGGACCTAGCAGGGTCACCGGGGGACGGGGAGCTGTGCCTCACGGCCCTCACTTCGTCGGAGAAACCCTCATGCAGAGTTCAGAAACTTGTGTGTTGAGTATGTCGCTGTGAGCCTCCACCATTTAACTAGTGGGTGAAGCCTGAACTGTCTAGAGACAGACCAGACCAGCTGCACAACACAGACACTTCAAACCTGAGGACAAAATCTGAGAGAACAGAAAAAGGAAAGGAAACTTAGCTTAGAACCATGCAGCGCTACAGGAGACGGCAGCACTGCAGAGGTGAGGACCGGCACCTGTTTGAAAGAGACAGATGCACACAAACACACACACAACGACGAACGAGAAACAAACACAGAGAGAGGGAAAAGTGGTTATACAGAACTTGAGGACATTATCTACATGTAATTATCTACATACTTATAAATTTGTTGTGTTTTCTTTAACAATGTCAGAAGGAGAGAGGCACTGAGGCACCGTCTTCCGCCCCCCGGCGCTCCTGCTGCGCCTCCTCCTTCTGACAGGAACTGCCTGCAGAACAAGCATGAATGATGCCTGAGTGGACACACGCAACTCACAAGTTCCTGGCTCTGTCAGCTCCTCTGCAGAGGGTTTCCCTAAGAAGGTGGACCTAGCAGGGTCACCGGGGGACGGGGAGCTGTGCCTCACGGCCCTCACTTCGTCGGAGAAACCCTCATGCAGAGTTCAGAAACTTGTGTGTTGAGTATGTCGCTGTGAGCCTCCACCATTTAACTAGTGGGTGAAGCCTGAACTGTCTAGAGACAGACCAGACCAGCTGCACAACACAGACACTTCAAACCTGAGGACAAAATCTGAGAGAACAGAAAAAGGAAAGGAAACTTAGCTTAGAACCATGCAGCGCTACAGGAGACGGCAGCACTGCAGAGGTGAGGACCGGCACCTGTTTGAAAGAGACAGATGCACACAAACACACACACAACGACGAACGAGAAACAAACACAGAGAGAGGGAAAAGTGGTTATACAGAACTTGAGGACATTATCTACATGTAATTATCTACATACTTATAAATTTGTTGTGTTTTCTTTAACAATGTCAGAAGGAGAGAGGCACTGAGGCACCGTCTTCCGCCCCCCGGCGCTCCTGCTGCGCCTCCTCCTTCTGACAGGAACTGCCTGCAGAACAAGCATGAATGATGCCTGAGTGGACACACGCAACTCACAAGTTCCTGGCTCTGTCAGCTCCTCTGCAGAGGGTTTCCCTAAGAAGGTGGACCTAGCAGGGTCACCGGGGGACGGGGAGCTGTGCCTCACGGCCCTCACTTCGTCGGAGAAACCCTCATGCAGAGTTCAGAAACTTGTGTGTTGAGTATGTCGCTGTGAGCCTCCACCATTTAACTAGTGGGTGAAGCCTGAACTGTCTAGAGACAGACCAGACCAGCTGCACAACACAGACACTTCAAACCTGAGGACAAAATCTGAGAGAACAGAAAAAGGAAAGGAAACTTAGCTTAGAACCATGCAGCGCTACAGGAGACGGCAGCACTGCAGAGGTGAGGACCGGCACCTGTTTGAAAGAGACAGATGCACACAAACACACACACAACGACGAACGAGAAACAAACACAGAGAGAGGGAAAAGTGGTTATACAGAACTTGAGGACATTATCTACATGTAATTATCTACATACTTATAAATTTGTTGTGTTTTCTTTAACAATGTCAGAAGGAGAGAGGCACTGAGGCACCGTCTTCCGCCCCCCGGCGCTCCTGCTGCGCCTCCTCCTTCTGACAGGAACTGCCTGCAGAACAAGCATGAATGATGCCTGAGTGGACACACGCAACTCACAAGTTCCTGGCTCTGTCAGCTCCTCTGCAGAGGGTTTCCCTAAGAAGGTGGACCTAGCAGGGTCACCGGGGGACGGGGAGCTGTGCCTCACGGCCCTCACTTCGTCGGAGAAACCCTCATGCAGAGTTCAGAAACTTGTGTGTTGAGTATGTCGCTGTGAGCCTCCACCATTTAACTAGTGGGTGAAGCCTGAACTGTCTAGAGACAGACCAGACCAGCTGCACAACACAGACACTTCAAACCTGAGGACAAAATCTGAGAGAACAGAAAAAGGAAAGGAAACTTAGCTTAGAACCATGCAGCGCTACAGGAGACGGCAGCACTGCAGAGGTGAGGACCGGCACCTGTTTGAAAGAGACAGATGCACACAAACACACACACAACGACGAACGAGAAACAAACACAGAGAGAGGGAAAAGTGGTTATACAGAACTTGAGGACATTATCTACATGTAATTATCTACATACTTATAAATTTGTTGTGTTTTCTTTAACAATGTCAGAAGGAGAGAGGCACTGAGGCACCGTCTTCCGCCCCCCGGCGCTCCTGCTGCGCCTCCTCCTTCTGACAGGAACTGCCTGCAGAACAAGCATGAATGATGCCTGAGTGGACACACGCAACTCACAAGTTCCTGGCTCTGTCAGCTCCTCTGCAGAGGGTTTCCCTAAGAAGGTGGACCTAGCAGGGTCACCGGGGGACGGGGAGCTGTGCCTCACGGCCCTCACTTCGTCGGAGAAACCCTCATGCAGAGTTCAGAAACTTGTGTGTTGAGTATGTCGCTGTGAGCCTCCACCATTTAACTAGTGGGTGAAGCCTGAACTGTCTAGAGACAGACCAGACCAGCTGCACAACACAGACACTTCAAACCTGAGGACAAAATCTGAGAGAACAGAAAAAGGAAAGGAAACTTAGCTTAGAACCATGCAGCGCTACAGGAGACGGCAGCACTGCAGAGGTGAGGACCGGCACCTGTTTGAAAGAGACAGATGCACACAAACACACACACAACGACGAACGAGAAACAAACACAGAGAGAGGGAAAAGTGGTTATACAGAACTTGAGGACATTATCTACATGTAATTATCTACATACTTATAAATTTGTTGTGTTTTCTTTAACAATGTCAGAAGGAGAGAGGCACTGAGGCACCGTCTTCCGCCCCCCGGCGCTCCTGCTGCGCCTCCTCCTTCTGACAGGAACTGCCTGCAGAACAAGCATGAATGATGCCTGAGTGGACACACGCAACTCACAAGTTCCTGGCTCTGTCAGCTCCTCTGCAGAGGGTTTCCCTAAGAAGGTGGACCTAGCAGGGTCACCGGGGGACGGGGAGCTGTGCCTCACGGCCCTCACTTCGTCGGAGAAACCCTCATGCAGAGTTCAGAAACTTGTGTGTTGAGTATGTCGCTGTGAGCCTCCACCATTTAACTAGTGGGTGAAGCCTGAACTGTCTAGAGACAGACCAGACCAGCTGCACAACACAGACACTTCAAACCTGAGGACAAAATCTGAGAGAACAGAAAAAGGAAAGGAAACTTAGCTTAGAACCATGCAGCGCTACAGGAGACGGCAGCACTGCAGAGGTGAGGACCGGCACCTGTTTGAAAGAGACAGATGCACACAAACACACACACAACGACGAACGAGAAACAAACACAGAGAGAGGGAAAAGTGGTTATACAGAACTTGAGGACATTATCTACATGTAATTATCTACATACTTATAAATTTGTTGTGTTTTCTTTAACAATGTCAGAAGGAGAGAGGCACTGAGGCACCGTCTTCCGCCCCCCGGCGCTCCTGCTGCGCCTCCTCCTTCTGACAGGAACTGCCTGCAGAACAAGCATGAATGATGCCTGAGTGGACACACGCAACTCACAAGTTCCTGGCTCTGTCAGCTCCTCTGCAGAGGGTTTCCCTAAGAAGGTGGACCTAGCAGGGTCACCGGGGGACGGGGAGCTGTGCCTCACGGCCCTCACTTCGTCGGAGAAACCCTCATGCAGAGTTCAGAAACTTGTGTGTTGAGTATGTCGCTGTGAGCCTCCACCATTTAACTAGTGGGTGAAGCCTGAACTGTCTAGAGACAGACCAGACCAGCTGCACAACACAGACACTTCAAACCTGAGGACAAAATCTGAGAGAACAGAAAAAGGAAAGGAAACTTAGCTTAGAACCATGCAGCGCTACAGGAGACGGCAGCACTGCAGAGGTGAGGACCGGCACCTGTTTGAAAGAGACAGATGCACACAAACACACACACAACGACGAACGAGAAACAAACACAGAGAGAGGGAAAAGTGGTTATACAGAACTTGAGGACATTATCTACATGTAATTATCTACATACTTATAAATTTGTTGTGTTTTCTTTAACAATGTCAGAAGGAGAGAGGCACTGAGGCACCGTCTTCCGCCCCCCGGCGCTCCTGCTGCGCCTCCTCCTTCTGACAGGAACTGCCTGCAGAACAAGCATGAATGATGCCTGAGTGGACACACGCAACTCACAAGTTCCTGGCTCTGTCAGCTCCTCTGCAGAGGGTTTCCCTAAGAAGGTGGACCTAGCAGGGTCACCGGGGGACGGGGAGCTGTGCCTCACGGCCCTCACTTCGTCGGAGAAACCCTCATGCAGAGTTCAGAAACTTGTGTGTTGAGTATGTCGCTGTGAGCCTCCACCATTTAACTAGTGGGTGAAGCCTGAACTGTCTAGAGACAGACCAGACCAGCTGCACAACACAGACACTTCAAACCTGAGGACAAAATCTGAGAGAACAGAAAAAGGAAAGGAAACTTAGCTTAGAACCATGCAGCGCTACAGGAGACGGCAGCACTGCAGAGGTGAGGACCGGCACCTGTTTGAAAGAGACAGATGCACACAAACACACACACAACGACGAACGAGAAACAAACACAGAGAGAGGGAAAAGTGGTTATACAGAACTTGAGGACATTATCTACATGTAATTATCTACATACTTATAAATTTGTTGTGTTTTCTTTAACAATGTCAGAAGGAGAGAGGCACTGAGGCACCGTCTTCCGCCCCCCGGCGCTCCTGCTGCGCCTCCTCCTTCTGACAGGAACTGCCTGCAGAACAAGCATGAATGATGCCTGAGTGGACACACGCAACTCACAAGTTCCTGGCTCTGTCAGCTCCTCTGCAGAGGGTTTCCCTAAGAAGGTGGACCTAGCAGGGTCACCGGGGGACGGGGAGCTGTGCCTCACGGCCCTCACTTCGTCGGAGAAACCCTCATGCAGAGTTCAGAAACTTGTGTGTTGAGTATGTCGCTGTGAGCCTCCACCATTTAACTAGTGGGTGAAGCCTGAACTGTCTAGAGACAGACCAGACCAGCTGCACAACACAGACACTTCAAACCTGAGGACAAAATCTGAGAGAACAGAAAAAGGAAAGGAAACTTAGCTTAGAACCATGCAGCGCTACAGGAGACGGCAGCACTGCAGAGGTGAGGACCGGCACCTGTTTGAAAGAGACAGATGCACACAAACACACACACAACGACGAACGAGAAACAAACACAGAGAGAGGGAAAAGTGGTTATACAGAACTTGAGGACATTATCTACATGTAATTATCTACATACTTATAAATTTGTTGTGTTTTCTTTAACAATGTCAGAAGGAGAGAGGCACTGAGGCACCGTCTTCCGCCCCCCGGCGCTCCTGCTGCGCCTCCTCCTTCTGACAGGAACTGCCTGCAGAACAAGCATGAATGATGCCTGAGTGGACACACGCAACTCACAAGTTCCTGGCTCTGTCAGCTCCTCTGCAGAGGGTTTCCCTAAGAAGGTGGACCTAGCAGGGTCACCGGGGGACGGGGAGCTGTGCCTCACGGCCCTCACTTCGTCGGAGAAACCCTCATGCAGAGTTCAGAAACTTGTGTGTTGAGTATGTCGCTGTGAGCCTCCACCATTTAACTAGTGGGTGAAGCCTGAACTGTCTAGAGACAGACCAGACCAGCTGCACAACACAGACACTTCAAACCTGAGGACAAAATCTGAGAGAACAGAAAAAGGAAAGGAAACTTAGCTTAGAACCATGCAGCGCTACAGGAGACGGCAGCACTGCAGAGGTGAGGACCGGCACCTGTTTGAAAGAGACAGATGCACACAAACACACACACAACGACGAACGAGAAACAAACACAGAGAGAGGGAAAAGTGGTTATACAGAACTTGAGGACATTATCTACATGTAATTATCTACATACTTATAAATTTGTTGTGTTTTCTTTAACAATGTCAGAAGGAGAGAGGCACTGAGGCACCGTCTTCCGCCCCCCGGCGCTCCTGCTGCGCCTCCTCCTTCTGACAGGAACTGCCTGCAGAACAAGCATGAATGATGCCTGAGTGGACACACGCAACTCACAAGTTCCTGGCTCTGTCAGCTCCTCTGCAGAGGGTTTCCCTAAGAAGGTGGACCTAGCAGGGTCACCGGGGGACGGGGAGCTGTGCCTCACGGCCCTCACTTCGTCGGAGAAACCCTCATGCAGAGTTCAGAAACTTGTGTGTTGAGTATGTCGCTGTGAGCCTCCACCATTTAACTAGTGGGTGAAGCCTGAACTGTCTAGAGACAGACCAGACCAGCTGCACAACACAGACACTTCAAACCTGAGGACAAAATCTGAGAGAACAGAAAAAGGAAAGGAAACTTAGCTTAGAACCATGCAGCGCTACAGGAGACGGCAGCACTGCAGAGGTGAGGACCGGCACCTGTTTGAAAGAGACAGATGCACACAAACACACACACAACGACGAACGAGAAACAAACACAGAGAGAGGGAAAAGTGGTTATACAGAACTTGAGGACATTATCTACATGTAATTATCTACATACTTATAAATTTGTTGTGTTTTCTTTAACAATGTCAGAAGGAGAGAGGCACTGAGGCACCGTCTTCCGCCCCCCGGCGCTCCTGCTGCGCCTCCTCCTTCTGACAGGAACTGCCTGCAGAACAAGCATGAATGATGCCTGAGTGGACACACGCAACTCACAAGTTCCTGGCTCTGTCAGCTCCTCTGCAGAGGGTTTCCCTAAGAAGGTGGACCTAGCAGGGTCACCGGGGGACGGGGAGCTGTGCCTCACGGCCCTCACTTCGTCGGAGAAACCCTCATGCAGAGTTCAGAAACTTGTGTGTTGAGTATGTCGCTGTGAGCCTCCACCATTTAACTAGTGGGTGAAGCCTGAACTGTCTAGAGACAGACCAGACCAGCTGCACAACACAGACACTTCAAACCTGAGGACAAAATCTGAGAGAACAGAAAAAGGAAAGGAAACTTAGCTTAGAACCATGCAGCGCTACAGGAGACGGCAGCACTGCAGAGGTGAGGACCGGCACCTGTTTGAAAGAGACAGATGCACACAAACACACACACAACGACGAACGAGAAACAAACACAGAGAGAGGGAAAAGTGGTTATACAGAACTTGAGGACATTATCTACATGTAATTATCTACATACTTATAAATTTGTTGTGTTTTCTTTAACAATGTCAGAAGGAGAGAGGCACTGAGGCACCGTCTTCCGCCCCCCGGCGCTCCTGCTGCGCCTCCTCCTTCTGACAGGAACTGCCTGCAGAACAAGCATGAATGATGCCTGAGTGGACACACGCAACTCACAAGTTCCTGGCTCTGTCAGCTCCTCTGCAGAGGGTTTCCCTAAGAAGGTGGACCTAGCAGGGTCACCGGGGGACGGGGAGCTGTGCCTCACGGCCCTCACTTCGTCGGAGAAACCCTCATGCAGAGTTCAGAAACTTGTGTGTTGAGTATGTCGCTGTGAGCCTCCACCATTTAACTAGTGGGTGAAGCCTGAACTGTCTAGAGACAGACCAGACCAGCTGCACAACACAGACACTTCAAACCTGAGGACAAAATCTGAGAGAACAGAAAAAGGAAAGGAAACTTAGCTTAGAACCATGCAGCGCTACAGGAGACGGCAGCACTGCAGAGGTGAGGACCGGCACCTGTTTGAAAGAGACAGATGCACACAAACACACACACAACGACGAACGAGAAACAAACACAGAGAGAGGGAAAAGTGGTTATACAGAACTTGAGGACATTATCTACATGTAATTATCTACATACTTATAAATTTGTTGTGTTTTCTTTAACAATGTCAGAAGGAGAGAGGCACTGAGGCACCGTCTTCCGCCCCCCGGCGCTCCTGCTGCGCCTCCTCCTTCTGACAGGAACTGCCTGCAGAACAAGCATGAATGATGCCTGAGTGGACACACGCAACTCACAAGTTCCTGGCTCTGTCAGCTCCTCTGCAGAGGGTTTCCCTAAGAAGGTGGACCTAGCAGGGTCACCGGGGGACGGGGAGCTGTGCCTCACGGCCCTCACTTCGTCGGAGAAACCCTCATGCAGAGTTCAGAAACTTGTGTGTTGAGTATGTCGCTGTGAGCCTCCACCATTTAACTAGTGGGTGAAGCCTGAACTGTCTAGAGACAGACCAGACCAGCTGCACAACACAGACACTTCAAACCTGAGGACAAAATCTGAGAGAACAGAAAAAGGAAAGGAAACTTAGCTTAGAACCATGCAGCGCTACAGGAGACGGCAGCACTGCAGAGGTGAGGACCGGCACCTGTTTGAAAGAGACAGATGCACACAAACACACACACAACGACGAACGAGAAACAAACACAGAGAGAGGGAAAAGTGGTTATACAGAACTTGAGGACATTATCTACATGTAATTATCTACATACTTATAAATTTGTTGTGTTTTCTTTAACAATGTCAGAAGGAGAGAGGCACTGAGGCACCGTCTTCCGCCCCCCGGCGCTCCTGCTGCGCCTCCTCCTTCTGACAGGAACTGCCTGCAGAACAAGCATGAATGATGCCTGAGTGGACACACGCAACTCACAAGTTCCTGGCTCTGTCAGCTCCTCTGCAGAGGGTTTCCCTAAGAAGGTGGACCTAGCAGGGTCACCGGGGGACGGGGAGCTGTGCCTCACGGCCCTCACTTCGTCGGAGAAACCCTCATGCAGAGTTCAGAAACTTGTGTGTTGAGTATGTCGCTGTGAGCCTCCACCATTTAACTAGTGGGTGAAGCCTGAACTGTCTAGAGACAGACCAGACCAGCTGCACAACACAGACACTTCAAACCTGAGGACAAAATCTGAGAGAACAGAAAAAGGAAAGGAAACTTAGCTTAGAACCATGCAGCGCTACAGGAGACGGCAGCACTGCAGAGGTGAGGACCGGCACCTGTTTGAAAGAGACAGATGCACACAAACACACACACAACGACGAACGAGAAACAAACACAGAGAGAGGGAAAAGTGGTTATACAGAACTTGAGGACATTATCTACATGTAATTATCTACATACTTATAAATTTGTTGTGTTTTCTTTAACAATGTCAGAAGGAGAGAGGCACTGAGGCACCGTCTTCCGCCCCCCGGCGCTCCTGCTGCGCCTCCTCCTTCTGACAGGAACTGCCTGCAGAACAAGCATGAATGATGCCTGAGTGGACACACGCAACTCACAAGTTCCTGGCTCTGTCAGCTCCTCTGCAGAGGGTTTCCCTAAGAAGGTGGACCTAGCAGGGTCACCGGGGGACGGGGAGCTGTGCCTCACGGCCCTCACTTCGTCGGAGAAACCCTCATGCAGAGTTCAGAAACTTGTGTGTTGAGTATGTCGCTGTGAGCCTCCACCATTTAACTAGTGGGTGAAGCCTGAACTGTCTAGAGACAGACCAGACCAGCTGCACAACACAGACACTTCAAACCTGAGGACAAAATCTGAGAGAACAGAAAAAGGAAAGGAAACTTAGCTTAGAACCATGCAGCGCTACAGGAGACGGCAGCACTGCAGAGGTGAGGACCGGCACCTGTTTGAAAGAGACAGATGCACACAAACACACACACAACGACGAACGAGAAACAAACACAGAGAGAGGGAAAAGTGGTTATACAGAACTTGAGGACATTATCTACATGTAATTATCTACATACTTATAAATTTGTTGTGTTTTCTTTAACAATGTCAGAAGGAGAGAGGCACTGAGGCACCGTCTTCCGCCCCCCGGCGCTCCTGCTGCGCCTCCTCCTTCTGACAGGAACTGCCTGCAGAACAAGCATGAATGATGCCTGAGTGGACACACGCAACTCACAAGTTCCTGGCTCTGTCAGCTCCTCTGCAGAGGGTTTCCCTAAGAAGGTGGACCTAGCAGGGTCACCGGGGGACGGGGAGCTGTGCCTCACGGCCCTCACTTCGTCGGAGAAACCCTCATGCAGAGTTCAGAAACTTGTGTGTTGAGTATGTCGCTGTGAGCCTCCACCATTTAACTAGTGGGTGAAGCCTGAACTGTCTAGAGACAGACCAGACCAGCTGCACAACACAGACACTTCAAACCTGAGGACAAAATCTGAGAGAACAGAAAAAGGAAAGGAAACTTAGCTTAGAACCATGCAGCGCTACAGGAGACGGCAGCACTGCAGAGGTGAGGACCGGCACCTGTTTGAAAGAGACAGATGCACACAAACACACACACAACGACGAACGAGAAACAAACACAGAGAGAGGGAAAAGTGGTTATACAGAACTTGAGGACATTATCTACATGTAATTATCTACATACTTATAAATTTGTTGTGTTTTCTTTAACAATGTCAGAAGGAGAGAGGCACTGAGGCACCGTCTTCCGCCCCCCGGCGCTCCTGCTGCGCCTCCTCCTTCTGACAGGAACTGCCTGCAGAACAAGCATGAATGATGCCTGAGTGGACACACGCAACTCACAAGTTCCTGGCTCTGTCAGCTCCTCTGCAGAGGGTTTCCCTAAGAAGGTGGACCTAGCAGGGTCACCGGGGGACGGGGAGCTGTGCCTCACGGCCCTCACTTCGTCGGAGAAACCCTCATGCAGAGTTCAGAAACTTGTGTGTTGAGTATGTCGCTGTGAGCCTCCACCATTTAACTAGTGGGTGAAGCCTGAACTGTCTAGAGACAGACCAGACCAGCTGCACAACACAGACACTTCAAACCTGAGGACAAAATCTGAGAGAACAGAAAAAGGAAAGGAAACTTAGCTTAGAACCATGCAGCGCTACAGGAGACGGCAGCACTGCAGAGGTGAGGACCGGCACCTGTTTGAAAGAGACAGATGCACACAAACACACACACAACGACGAACGAGAAACAAACACAGAGAGAGGGAAAAGTGGTTATACAGAACTTGAGGACATTATCTACATGTAATTATCTACATACTTATAAATTTGTTGTGTTTTCTTTAACAATGTCAGAAGGAGAGAGGCACTGAGGCACCGTCTTCCGCCCCCCGGCGCTCCTGCTGCGCCTCCTCCTTCTGACAGGAACTGCCTGCAGAACAAGCATGAATGATGCCTGAGTGGACACACGCAACTCACAAGTTCCTGGCTCTGTCAGCTCCTCTGCAGAGGGTTTCCCTAAGAAGGTGGACCTAGCAGGGTCACCGGGGGACGGGGAGCTGTGCCTCACGGCCCTCACTTCGTCGGAGAAACCCTCATGCAGAGTTCAGAAACTTGTGTGTTGAGTATGTCGCTGTGAGCCTCCACCATTTAACTAGTGGGTGAAGCCTGAACTGTCTAGAGACAGACCAGACCAGCTGCACAACACAGACACTTCAAACCTGAGGACAAAATCTGAGAGAACAGAAAAAGGAAAGGAAACTTAGCTTAGAACCATGCAGCGCTACAGGAGACGGCAGCACTGCAGAGGTGAGGACCGGCACCTGTTTGAAAGAGACAGATGCACACAAACACACACACAACGACGAACGAGAAACAAACACAGAGAGAGGGAAAAGTGGTTATACAGAACTTGAGGACATTATCTACATGTAATTATCTACATACTTATAAATTTGTTGTGTTTTCTTTAACAATGTCAGAAGGAGAGAGGCACTGAGGCACCGTCTTCCGCCCCCCGGCGCTCCTGCTGCGCCTCCTCCTTCTGACAGGAACTGCCTGCAGAACAAGCATGAATGATGCCTGAGTGGACACACGCAACTCACAAGTTCCTGGCTCTGTCAGCTCCTCTGCAGAGGGTTTCCCTAAGAAGGTGGACCTAGCAGGGTCACCGGGGGACGGGGAGCTGTGCCTCACGGCCCTCACTTCGTCGGAGAAACCCTCATGCAGAGTTCAGAAACTTGTGTGTTGAGTATGTCGCTGTGAGCCTCCACCATTTAACTAGTGGGTGAAGCCTGAACTGTCTAGAGACAGACCAGACCAGCTGCACAACACAGACACTTCAAACCTGAGGACAAAATCTGAGAGAACAGAAAAAGGAAAGGAAACTTAGCTTAGAACCATGCAGCGCTACAGGAGACGGCAGCACTGCAGAGGTGAGGACCGGCACCTGTTTGAAAGAGACAGATGCACACAAACACACACACAACGACGAACGAGAAACAAACACAGAGAGAGGGAAAAGTGGTTATACAGAACTTGAGGACATTATCTACATGTAATTATCTACATACTTATAAATTTGTTGTGTTTTCTTTAACAATGTCAGAAGGAGAGAGGCACTGAGGCACCGTCTTCCGCCCCCCGGCGCTCCTGCTGCGCCTCCTCCTTCTGACAGGAACTGCCTGCAGAACAAGCATGAATGATGCCTGAGTGGACACACGCAACTCACAAGTTCCTGGCTCTGTCAGCTCCTCTGCAGAGGGTTTCCCTAAGAAGGTGGACCTAGCAGGGTCACCGGGGGACGGGGAGCTGTGCCTCACGGCCCTCACTTCGTCGGAGAAACCCTCATGCAGAGTTCAGAAACTTGTGTGTTGAGTATGTCGCTGTGAGCCTCCACCATTTAACTAGTGGGTGAAGCCTGAACTGTCTAGAGACAGACCAGACCAGCTGCACAACACAGACACTTCAAACCTGAGGACAAAATCTGAGAGAACAGAAAAAGGAAAGGAAACTTAGCTTAGAACCATGCAGCGCTACAGGAGACGGCAGCACTGCAGAGGTGAGGACCGGCACCTGTTTGAAAGAGACAGATGCACACAAACACACACACAACGACGAACGAGAAACAAACACAGAGAGAGGGAAAAGTGGTTATACAGAACTTGAGGACATTATCTACATGTAATTATCTACATACTTATAAATTTGTTGTGTTTTCTTTAACAATGTCAGAAGGAGAGAGGCACTGAGGCACCGTCTTCCGCCCCCCGGCGCTCCTGCTGCGCCTCCTCCTTCTGACAGGAACTGCCTGCAGAACAAGCATGAATGATGCCTGAGTGGACACACGCAACTCACAAGTTCCTGGCTCTGTCAGCTCCTCTGCAGAGGGTTTCCCTAAGAAGGTGGACCTAGCAGGGTCACCGGGGGACGGGGAGCTGTGCCTCACGGCCCTCACTTCGTCGGAGAAACCCTCATGCAGAGTTCAGAAACTTGTGTGTTGAGTATGTCGCTGTGAGCCTCCACCATTTAACTAGTGGGTGAAGCCTGAACTGTCTAGAGACAGACCAGACCAGCTGCACAACACAGACACTTCAAACCTGAGGACAAAATCTGAGAGAACAGAAAAAGGAAAGGAAACTTAGCTTAGAACCATGCAGCGCTACAGGAGACGGCAGCACTGCAGAGGTGAGGACCGGCACCTGTTTGAAAGAGACAGATGCACACAAACACACACACAACGACGAACGAGAAACAAACACAGAGAGAGGGAAAAGTGGTTATACAGAACTTGAGGACATTATCTACATGTAATTATCTACATACTTATAAATTTGTTGTGTTTTCTTTAACAATGTCAGAAGGAGAGAGGCACTGAGGCACCGTCTTCCGCCCCCCGGCGCTCCTGCTGCGCCTCCTCCTTCTGACAGGAACTGCCTGCAGAACAAGCATGAATGATGCCTGAGTGGACACACGCAACTCACAAGTTCCTGGCTCTGTCAGCTCCTCTGCAGAGGGTTTCCCTAAGAAGGTGGACCTAGCAGGGTCACCGGGGGACGGGGAGCTGTGCCTCACGGCCCTCACTTCGTCGGAGAAACCCTCATGCAGAGTTCAGAAACTTGTGTGTTGAGTATGTCGCTGTGAGCCTCCACCATTTAACTAGTGGGTGAAGCCTGAACTGTCTAGAGACAGACCAGACCAGCTGCACAACACAGACACTTCAAACCTGAGGACAAAATCTGAGAGAACAGAAAAAGGAAAGGAAACTTAGCTTAGAACCATGCAGCGCTACAGGAGACGGCAGCACTGCAGAGGTGAGGACCGGCACCTGTTTGAAAGAGACAGATGCACACAAACACACACACAACGACGAACGAGAAACAAACACAGAGAGAGGGAAAAGTGGTTATACAGAACTTGAGGACATTATCTACATGTAATTATCTACATACTTATAAATTTGTTGTGTTTTCTTTAACAATGTCAGAAGGAGAGAGGCACTGAGGCACCGTCTTCCGCCCCCCGGCGCTCCTGCTGCGCCTCCTCCTTCTGACAGGAACTGCCTGCAGAACAAGCATGAATGATGCCTGAGTGGACACACGCAACTCACAAGTTCCTGGCTCTGTCAGCTCCTCTGCAGAGGGTTTCCCTAAGAAGGTGGACCTAGCAGGGTCACCGGGGGACGGGGAGCTGTGCCTCACGGCCCTCACTTCGTCGGAGAAACCCTCATGCAGAGTTCAGAAACTTGTGTGTTGAGTATGTCGCTGTGAGCCTCCACCATTTAACTAGTGGGTGAAGCCTGAACTGTCTAGAGACAGACCAGACCAGCTGCACAACACAGACACTTCAAACCTGAGGACAAAATCTGAGAGAACAGAAAAAGGAAAGGAAACTTAGCTTAGAACCATGCAGCGCTACAGGAGACGGCAGCACTGCAGAGGTGAGGACCGGCACCTGTTTGAAAGAGACAGATGCACACAAACACACACACAACGACGAACGAGAAACAAACACAGAGAGAGGGAAAAGTGGTTATACAGAACTTGAGGACATTATCTACATGTAATTATCTACATACTTATAAATTTGTTGTGTTTTCTTTAACAATGTCAGAAGGAGAGAGGCACTGAGGCACCGTCTTCCGCCCCCCGGCGCTCCTGCTGCGCCTCCTCCTTCTGACAGGAACTGCCTGCAGAACAAGCATGAATGATGCCTGAGTGGACACACGCAACTCACAAGTTCCTGGCTCTGTCAGCTCCTCTGCAGAGGGTTTCCCTAAGAAGGTGGACCTAGCAGGGTCACCGGGGGACGGGGAGCTGTGCCTCACGGCCCTCACTTCGTCGGAGAAACCCTCATGCAGAGTTCAGAAACTTGTGTGTTGAGTATGTCGCTGTGAGCCTCCACCATTTAACTAGTGGGTGAAGCCTGAACTGTCTAGAGACAGACCAGACCAGCTGCACAACACAGACACTTCAAACCTGAGGACAAAATCTGAGAGAACAGAAAAAGGAAAGGAAACTTAGCTTAGAACCATGCAGCGCTACAGGAGACGGCAGCACTGCAGAGGTGAGGACCGGCACCTGTTTGAAAGAGACAGATGCACACAAACACACACACAACGACGAACGAGAAACAAACACAGAGAGAGGGAAAAGTGGTTATACAGAACTTGAGGACATTATCTACATGTAATTATCTACATACTTATAAATTTGTTGTGTTTTCTTTAACAATGTCAGAAGGAGAGAGGCACTGAGGCACCGTCTTCCGCCCCCCGGCGCTCCTGCTGCGCCTCCTCCTTCTGACAGGAACTGCCTGCAGAACAAGCATGAATGATGCCTGAGTGGACACACGCAACTCACAAGTTCCTGGCTCTGTCAGCTCCTCTGCAGAGGGTTTCCCTAAGAAGGTGGACCTAGCAGGGTCACCGGGGGACGGGGAGCTGTGCCTCACGGCCCTCACTTCGTCGGAGAAACCCTCATGCAGAGTTCAGAAACTTGTGTGTTGAGTATGTCGCTGTGAGCCTCCACCATTTAACTAGTGGGTGAAGCCTGAACTGTCTAGAGACAGACCAGACCAGCTGCACAACACAGACACTTCAAACCTGAGGACAAAATCTGAGAGAACAGAAAAAGGAAAGGAAACTTAGCTTAGAACCATGCAGCGCTACAGGAGACGGCAGCACTGCAGAGGTGAGGACCGGCACCTGTTTGAAAGAGACAGATGCACACAAACACACACACAACGACGAACGAGAAACAAACACAGAGAGAGGGAAAAGTGGTTATACAGAACTTGAGGACATTATCTACATGTAATTATCTACATACTTATAAATTTGTTGTGTTTTCTTTAACAATGTCAGAAGGAGAGAGGCACTGAGGCACCGTCTTCCGCCCCCCGGCGCTCCTGCTGCGCCTCCTCCTTCTGACAGGAACTGCCTGCAGAACAAGCATGAATGATGCCTGAGTGGACACACGCAACTCACAAGTTCCTGGCTCTGTCAGCTCCTCTGCAGAGGGTTTCCCTAAGAAGGTGGACCTAGCAGGGTCACCGGGGGACGGGGAGCTGTGCCTCACGGCCCTCACTTCGTCGGAGAAACCCTCATGCAGAGTTCAGAAACTTGTGTGTTGAGTATGTCGCTGTGAGCCTCCACCATTTAACTAGTGGGTGAAGCCTGAACTGTCTAGAGACAGACCAGACCAGCTGCACAACACAGACACTTCAAACCTGAGGACAAAATCTGAGAGAACAGAAAAAGGAAAGGAAACTTAGCTTAGAACCATGCAGCGCTACAGGAGACGGCAGCACTGCAGAGGTGAGGACCGGCACCTGTTTGAAAGAGACAGATGCACACAAACACACACACAACGACGAACGAGAAACAAACACAGAGAGAGGGAAAAGTGGTTATACAGAACTTGAGGACATTATCTACATGTAATTATCTACATACTTATAAATTTGTTGTGTTTTCTTTAACAATGTCAGAAGGAGAGAGGCACTGAGGCACCGTCTTCCGCCCCCCGGCGCTCCTGCTGCGCCTCCTCCTTCTGACAGGAACTGCCTGCAGAACAAGCATGAATGATGCCTGAGTGGACACACGCAACTCACAAGTTCCTGGCTCTGTCAGCTCCTCTGCAGAGGGTTTCCCTAAGAAGGTGGACCTAGCAGGGTCACCGGGGGACGGGGAGCTGTGCCTCACGGCCCTCACTTCGTCGGAGAAACCCTCATGCAGAGTTCAGAAACTTGTGTGTTGAGTATGTCGCTGTGAGCCTCCACCATTTAACTAGTGGGTGAAGCCTGAACTGTCTAGAGACAGACCAGACCAGCTGCACAACACAGACACTTCAAACCTGAGGACAAAATCTGAGAGAACAGAAAAAGGAAAGGAAACTTAGCTTAGAACCATGCAGCGCTACAGGAGACGGCAGCACTGCAGAGGTGAGGACCGGCACCTGTTTGAAAGAGACAGATGCACACAAACACACACACAACGACGAACGAGAAACAAACACAGAGAGAGGGAAAAGTGGTTATACAGAACTTGAGGACATTATCTACATGTAATTATCTACATACTTATAAATTTGTTGTGTTTTCTTTAACAATGTCAGAAGGAGAGAGGCACTGAGGCACCGTCTTCCGCCCCCCGGCGCTCCTGCTGCGCCTCCTCCTTCTGACAGGAACTGCCTGCAGAACAAGCATGAATGATGCCTGAGTGGACACACGCAACTCACAAGTTCCTGGCTCTGTCAGCTCCTCTGCAGAGGGTTTCCCTAAGAAGGTGGACCTAGCAGGGTCACCGGGGGACGGGGAGCTGTGCCTCACGGCCCTCACTTCGTCGGAGAAACCCTCATGCAGAGTTCAGAAACTTGTGTGTTGAGTATGTCGCTGTGAGCCTCCACCATTTAACTAGTGGGTGAAGCCTGAACTGTCTAGAGACAGACCAGACCAGCTGCACAACACAGACACTTCAAACCTGAGGACAAAATCTGAGAGAACAGAAAAAGGAAAGGAAACTTAGCTTAGAACCATGCAGCGCTACAGGAGACGGCAGCACTGCAGAGGTGAGGACCGGCACCTGTTTGAAAGAGACAGATGCACACAAACACACACACAACGACGAACGAGAAACAAACACAGAGAGAGGGAAAAGTGGTTATACAGAACTTGAGGACATTATCTACATGTAATTATCTACATACTTATAAATTTGTTGTGTTTTCTTTAACAATGTCAGAAGGAGAGAGGCACTGAGGCACCGTCTTCCGCCCCCCGGCGCTCCTGCTGCGCCTCCTCCTTCTGACAGGAACTGCCTGCAGAACAAGCATGAATGATGCCTGAGTGGACACACGCAACTCACAAGTTCCTGGCTCTGTCAGCTCCTCTGCAGAGGGTTTCCCTAAGAAGGTGGACCTAGCAGGGTCACCGGGGGACGGGGAGCTGTGCCTCACGGCCCTCACTTCGTCGGAGAAACCCTCATGCAGAGTTCAGAAACTTGTGTGTTGAGTATGTCGCTGTGAGCCTCCACCATTTAACTAGTGGGTGAAGCCTGAACTGTCTAGAGACAGACCAGACCAGCTGCACAACACAGACACTTCAAACCTGAGGACAAAATCTGAGAGAACAGAAAAAGGAAAGGAAACTTAGCTTAGAACCATGCAGCGCTACAGGAGACGGCAGCACTGCAGAGGTGAGGACCGGCACCTGTTTGAAAGAGACAGATGCACACAAACACACACACAACGACGAACGAGAAACAAACACAGAGAGAGGGAAAAGTGGTTATACAGAACTTGAGGACATTATCTACATGTAATTATCTACATACTTATAAATTTGTTGTGTTTTCTTTAACAATGTCAGAAGGAGAGAGGCACTGAGGCACCGTCTTCCGCCCCCCGGCGCTCCTGCTGCGCCTCCTCCTTCTGACAGGAACTGCCTGCAGAACAAGCATGAATGATGCCTGAGTGGACACACGCAACTCACAAGTTCCTGGCTCTGTCAGCTCCTCTGCAGAGGGTTTCCCTAAGAAGGTGGACCTAGCAGGGTCACCGGGGGACGGGGAGCTGTGCCTCACGGCCCTCACTTCGTCGGAGAAACCCTCATGCAGAGTTCAGAAACTTGTGTGTTGAGTATGTCGCTGTGAGCCTCCACCATTTAACTAGTGGGTGAAGCCTGAACTGTCTAGAGACAGACCAGACCAGCTGCACAACACAGACACTTCAAACCTGAGGACAAAATCTGAGAGAACAGAAAAAGGAAAGGAAACTTAGCTTAGAACCATGCAGCGCTACAGGAGACGGCAGCACTGCAGAGGTGAGGACCGGCACCTGTTTGAAAGAGACAGATGCACACAAACACACACACAACGACGAACGAGAAACAAACACAGAGAGAGGGAAAAGTGGTTATACAGAACTTGAGGACATTATCTACATGTAATTATCTACATACTTATAAATTTGTTGTGTTTTCTTTAACAATGTCAGAAGGAGAGAGGCACTGAGGCACCGTCTTCCGCCCCCCGGCGCTCCTGCTGCGCCTCCTCCTTCTGACAGGAACTGCCTGCAGAACAAGCATGAATGATGCCTGAGTGGACACACGCAACTCACAAGTTCCTGGCTCTGTCAGCTCCTCTGCAGAGGGTTTCCCTAAGAAGGTGGACCTAGCAGGGTCACCGGGGGACGGGGAGCTGTGCCTCACGGCCCTCACTTCGTCGGAGAAACCCTCATGCAGAGTTCAGAAACTTGTGTGTTGAGTATGTCGCTGTGAGCCTCCACCATTTAACTAGTGGGTGAAGCCTGAACTGTCTAGAGACAGACCAGACCAGCTGCACAACACAGACACTTCAAACCTGAGGACAAAATCTGAGAGAACAGAAAAAGGAAAGGAAACTTAGCTTAGAACCATGCAGCGCTACAGGAGACGGCAGCACTGCAGAGGTGAGGACCGGCACCTGTTTGAAAGAGACAGATGCACACAAACACACACACAACGACGAACGAGAAACAAACACAGAGAGAGGGAAAAGTGGTTATACAGAACTTGAGGACATTATCTACATGTAATTATCTACATACTTATAAATTTGTTGTGTTTTCTTTAACAATGTCAGAAGGAGAGAGGCACTGAGGCACCGTCTTCCGCCCCCCGGCGCTCCTGCTGCGCCTCCTCCTTCTGACAGGAACTGCCTGCAGAACAAGCATGAATGATGCCTGAGTGGACACACGCAACTCACAAGTTCCTGGCTCTGTCAGCTCCTCTGCAGAGGGTTTCCCTAAGAAGGTGGACCTAGCAGGGTCACCGGGGGACGGGGAGCTGTGCCTCACGGCCCTCACTTCGTCGGAGAAACCCTCATGCAGAGTTCAGAAACTTGTGTGTTGAGTATGTCGCTGTGAGCCTCCACCATTTAACTAGTGGGTGAAGCCTGAACTGTCTAGAGACAGACCAGACCAGCTGCACAACACAGACACTTCAAACCTGAGGACAAAATCTGAGAGAACAGAAAAAGGAAAGGAAACTTAGCTTAGAACCATGCAGCGCTACAGGAGACGGCAGCACTGCAGAGGTGAGGACCGGCACCTGTTTGAAAGAGACAGATGCACACAAACACACACACAACGACGAACGAGAAACAAACACAGAGAGAGGGAAAAGTGGTTATACAGAACTTGAGGACATTATCTACATGTAATTATCTACATACTTATAAATTTGTTGTGTTTTCTTTAACAATGTCAGAAGGAGAGAGGCACTGAGGCACCGTCTTCCGCCCCCCGGCGCTCCTGCTGCGCCTCCTCCTTCTGACAGGAACTGCCTGCAGAACAAGCATGAATGATGCCTGAGTGGACACACGCAACTCACAAGTTCCTGGCTCTGTCAGCTCCTCTGCAGAGGGTTTCCCTAAGAAGGTGGACCTAGCAGGGTCACCGGGGGACGGGGAGCTGTGCCTCACGGCCCTCACTTCGTCGGAGAAACCCTCATGCAGAGTTCAGAAACTTGTGTGTTGAGTATGTCGCTGTGAGCCTCCACCATTTAACTAGTGGGTGAAGCCTGAACTGTCTAGAGACAGACCAGACCAGCTGCACAACACAGACACTTCAAACCTGAGGACAAAATCTGAGAGAACAGAAAAAGGAAAGGAAACTTAGCTTAGAACCATGCAGCGCTACAGGAGACGGCAGCACTGCAGAGGTGAGGACCGGCACCTGTTTGAAAGAGACAGATGCACACAAACACACACACAACGACGAACGAGAAACAAACACAGAGAGAGGGAAAAGTGGTTATACAGAACTTGAGGACATTATCTACATGTAATTATCTACATACTTATAAATTTGTTGTGTTTTCTTTAACAATGTCAGAAGGAGAGAGGCACTGAGGCACCGTCTTCCGCCCCCCGGCGCTCCTGCTGCGCCTCCTCCTTCTGACAGGAACTGCCTGCAGAACAAGCATGAATGATGCCTGAGTGGACACACGCAACTCACAAGTTCCTGGCTCTGTCAGCTCCTCTGCAGAGGGTTTCCCTAAGAAGGTGGACCTAGCAGGGTCACCGGGGGACGGGGAGCTGTGCCTCACGGCCCTCACTTCGTCGGAGAAACCCTCATGCAGAGTTCAGAAACTTGTGTGTTGAGTATGTCGCTGTGAGCCTCCACCATTTAACTAGTGGGTGAAGCCTGAACTGTCTAGAGACAGACCAGACCAGCTGCACAACACAGACACTTCAAACCTGAGGACAAAATCTGAGAGAACAGAAAAAGGAAAGGAAACTTAGCTTAGAACCATGCAGCGCTACAGGAGACGGCAGCACTGCAGAGGTGAGGACCGGCACCTGTTTGAAAGAGACAGATGCACACAAACACACACACAACGACGAACGAGAAACAAACACAGAGAGAGGGAAAAGTGGTTATACAGAACTTGAGGACATTATCTACATGTAATTATCTACATACTTATAAATTTGTTGTGTTTTCTTTAACAATGTCAGAAGGAGAGAGGCACTGAGGCACCGTCTTCCGCCCCCCGGCGCTCCTGCTGCGCCTCCTCCTTCTGACAGGAACTGCCTGCAGAACAAGCATGAATGATGCCTGAGTGGACACACGCAACTCACAAGTTCCTGGCTCTGTCAGCTCCTCTGCAGAGGGTTTCCCTAAGAAGGTGGACCTAGCAGGGTCACCGGGGGACGGGGAGCTGTGCCTCACGGCCCTCACTTCGTCGGAGAAACCCTCATGCAGAGTTCAGAAACTTGTGTGTTGAGTATGTCGCTGTGAGCCTCCACCATTTAACTAGTGGGTGAAGCCTGAACTGTCTAGAGACAGACCAGACCAGCTGCACAACACAGACACTTCAAACCTGAGGACAAAATCTGAGAGAACAGAAAAAGGAAAGGAAACTTAGCTTAGAACCATGCAGCGCTACAGGAGACGGCAGCACTGCAGAGGTGAGGACCGGCACCTGTTTGAAAGAGACAGATGCACACAAACACACACACAACGACGAACGAGAAACAAACACAGAGAGAGGGAAAAGTGGTTATACAGAACTTGAGGACATTATCTACATGTAATTATCTACATACTTATAAATTTGTTGTGTTTTCTTTAACAATGTCAGAAGGAGAGAGGCACTGAGGCACCGTCTTCCGCCCCCCGGCGCTCCTGCTGCGCCTCCTCCTTCTGACAGGAACTGCCTGCAGAACAAGCATGAATGATGCCTGAGTGGACACACGCAACTCACAAGTTCCTGGCTCTGTCAGCTCCTCTGCAGAGGGTTTCCCTAAGAAGGTGGACCTAGCAGGGTCACCGGGGGACGGGGAGCTGTGCCTCACGGCCCTCACTTCGTCGGAGAAACCCTCATGCAGAGTTCAGAAACTTGTGTGTTGAGTATGTCGCTGTGAGCCTCCACCATTTAACTAGTGGGTGAAGCCTGAACTGTCTAGAGACAGACCAGACCAGCTGCACAACACAGACACTTCAAACCTGAGGACAAAATCTGAGAGAACAGAAAAAGGAAAGGAAACTTAGCTTAGAACCATGCAGCCTACAGGAGACGGCAGCACTGCAGAGGTGAGGACCGGCACCTGTTTGAAAGAGACAGATGCACACAAACACACACACAACGACGTGTCTGTGTTGTGCAGCTGGTCTGGTCTGTCTCTAGACAGTTCAGGCTTCACCCACTAGTTAAATGGTGGAGGCTCACAGCGACATACTCAACACACAAGTTTCTGAACTCTGCATGAGGGTTTCTCCGACGAAGTGAGGGCCGTGAGGCACAGCTCCCCGTCCCCCGGTGACCCTGCTAGGTCCACCTTCTTAGGGAAACCCTCTGCAGAGGAGCTGACAGAGCCAGGAACTTGTGAGTTGCGTGTGTCCACTCAGGCATCATTCATGCTTGTTCTGCAGGCAGTTCCTGTCAGAAGGAGGAGGCGCAGCAGGAGCGCCGGGGGGCGGAAGACGGTGCCTCAGTGCCTCTCTCCTTCTGACATTGTTAAAGAAAACACAACAAATTTATAAGTATGTAGATAATTACATGTAGATAATGTCCTCAAGTTCTGTATAACCACTTTTCCCTCTCTCTGTGTTTGTTTCTCGTTCGTCGTTGTGTGTGTGTTTGTGTGCATCTGTCTCTTTCAAACAGGTGCCGGTCCTCACCTCTGCAGTGCTGCCGTCTCCTGTAGCGCTGCATGGTTCTAAGCTAAGTTTCCTTTCCTTTTTCTGTTCTCTCAGATTTTGTCCTCAGGTTTGAAGTGTCTGTGTTGTGCAGCTGGTCTGGTCTGTCTCTAGACAGTTCAGGCTTCACCCACTAGTTAAATGGTGGAGGCTCACAGCGACATACTCAACACACAAGTTTCTGAACTCTGCATGAGGGTTTCTCCGACGAAGTGAGGGCCGTGAGGCACAGCTCCCCGTCCCCCGGTGACCCTGCTAGGTCCACCTTCTTAGGGAAACCCTCTGCAGAGGAGCTGACAGAGCCAGGAACTTGTGAGTTGCGTGTGTCCACTCAGGCATCATTCATGCTTGTTCTGCAGGCAGTTCCTGTCAGAAGGAGGAGGCGCAGCAGGAGCGCCGGGGGGCGGAAGACGGTGCCTCAGTGCCTCTCTCCTTCTGACATTGTTAAAGAAAACACAACAAATTTATAAGTATGTAGATAATTACATGTAGATAATGTCCTCAAGTTCTGTATAACCACTTTTCCCTCTCTCTGTGTTTGTTTCTCGTTCGTCGTTGTGTGTGTGTTTGTGTGCATCTGTCTCTTTCAAACAGGTGCCGGTCCTCACCTCTGCAGTGCTGCCGTCTCCTGTAGCGCTGCATGGTTCTAAGCTAAGTTTCCTTTCCTTTTTCTGTTCTCTCAGATTTTGTCCTCAGGTTTGAAGTGTCTGTGTTGTGCAGCTGGTCTGGTCTGTCTCTAGACAGTTCAGGCTTCACCCACTAGTTAAATGGTGGAGGCTCACAGCGACATACTCAACACACAAGTTTCTGAACTCTGCATGAGGGTTTCTCCGACGAAGTGAGGGCCGTGAGGCACAGCTCCCCGTCCCCCGGTGACCCTGCTAGGTCCACCTTCTTAGGGAAACCCTCTGCAGAGGAGCTGACAGAGCCAGGAACTTGTGAGTTGCGTGTGTCCACTCAGGCATCATTCATGCTTGTTCTGCAGGCAGTTCCTGTCAGAAGGAGGAGGCGCAGCAGGAGCGCCGGGGGGCGGAAGACGGTGCCTCAGTGCCTCTCTCCTTCTGACATTGTTAAAGAAAACACAACAAATTTATAAGTATGTAGATAATTACATGTAGATAATGTCCTCAAGTTCTGTATAACCACTTTTCCCTCTCTCTGTGTTTGTTTCTCGTTCGTCGTTGTGTGTGTGTTTGTGTGCATCTGTCTCTTTCAAACAGGTGCCGGTCCTCACCTCTGCAGTGCTGCCGTCTCCTGTAGCGCTGCATGGTTCTAAGCTAAGTTTCCTTTCCTTTTTCTGTTCTCTCAGATTTTGTCCTCAGGTTTGAAGTGTCTGTGTTGTGCAGCTGGTCTGGTCTGTCTCTAGACAGTTCAGGCTTCACCCACTAGTTAAATGGTGGAGGCTCACAGCGACATACTCAACACACAAGTTTCTGAACTCTGCATGAGGGTTTCTCCGACGAAGTGAGGGCCGTGAGGCACAGCTCCCCGTCCCCCGGTGACCCTGCTAGGTCCACCTTCTTAGGGAAACCCTCTGCAGAGGAGCTGACAGAGCCAGGAACTTGTGAGTTGCGTGTGTCCACTCAGGCATCATTCATGCTTGTTCTGCAGGCAGTTCCTGTCAGAAGGAGGAGGCGCAGCAGGAGCGCCGGGGGGCGGAAGACGGTGCCTCAGTGCCTCTCTCCTTCTGACATTGTTAAAGAAAACACAACAAATTTATAAGTATGTAGATAATTACATGTAGATAATGTCCTCAAGTTCTGTATAACCACTTTTCCCTCTCTCTGTGTTTGTTTCTCGTTCGTCGTTGTGTGTGTGTTTGTGTGCATCTGTCTCTTTCAAACAGGTGCCGGTCCTCACCTCTGCAGTGCTGCCGTCTCCTGTAGCGCTGCATGGTTCTAAGCTAAGTTTCCTTTCCTTTTTCTGTTCTCTCAGATTTTGTCCTCAGGTTTGAAGTGTCTGTGTTGTGCAGCTGGTCTGGTCTGTCTCTAGACAGTTCAGGCTTCACCCACTAGTTAAATGGTGGAGGCTCACAGCGACATACTCAACACACAAGTTTCTGAACTCTGCATGAGGGTTTCTCCGACGAAGTGAGGGCCGTGAGGCACAGCTCCCCGTCCCCCGGTGACCCTGCTAGGTCCACCTTCTTAGGGAAACCCTCTGCAGAGGAGCTGACAGAGCCAGGAACTTGTGAGTTGCGTGTGTCCACTCAGGCATCATTCATGCTTGTTCTGCAGGCAGTTCCTGTCAGAAGGAGGAGGCGCAGCAGGAGCGCCGGGGGGCGGAAGACGGTGCCTCAGTGCCTCTCTCCTTCTGACATTGTTAAAGAAAACACAACAAATTTATAAGTATGTAGATAATTACATGTAGATAATGTCCTCAAGTTCTGTATAACCACTTTTCCCTCTCTCTGTGTTTGTTTCTCGTTCGTCGTTGTGTGTGTGTTTGTGTGCATCTGTCTCTTTCAAACAGGTGCCGGTCCTCACCTCTGCAGTGCTGCCGTCTCCTGTAGCGCTGCATGGTTCTAAGCTAAGTTTCCTTTCCTTTTTCTGTTCTCTCAGATTTTGTCCTCAGGTTTGAAGTGTCTGTGTTGTGCAGCTGGTCTGGTCTGTCTCTAGACAGTTCAGGCTTCACCCACTAGTTAAATGGTGGAGGCTCACAGCGACATACTCAACACACAAGTTTCTGAACTCTGCATGAGGGTTTCTCCGACGAAGTGAGGGCCGTGAGGCACAGCTCCCCGTCCCCCGGTGACCCTGCTAGGTCCACCTTCTTAGGGAAACCCTCTGCAGAGGAGCTGACAGAGCCAGGAACTTGTGAGTTGCGTGTGTCCACTCAGGCATCATTCATGCTTGTTCTGCAGGCAGTTCCTGTCAGAAGGAGGAGGCGCAGCAGGAGCGCCGGGGGGCGGAAGACGGTGCCTCAGTGCCTCTCTCCTTCTGACATTGTTAAAGAAAACACAACAAATTTATAAGTATGTAGATAATTACATGTAGATAATGTCCTCAAGTTCTGTATAACCACTTTTCCCTCTCTCTGTGTTTGTTTCTCGTTCGTCGTTGTGTGTGTGTTTGTGTGCATCTGTCTCTTTCAAACAGGTGCCGGTCCTCACCTCTGCAGTGCTGCCGTCTCCTGTAGCGCTGCATGGTTCTAAGCTAAGTTTCCTTTCCTTTTTCTGTTCTCTCAGATTTTGTCCTCAGGTTTGAAGTGTCTGTGTTGTGCAGCTGGTCTGGTCTGTCTCTAGACAGTTCAGGCTTCACCCACTAGTTAAATGGTGGAGGCTCACAGCGACATACTCAACACACAAGTTTCTGAACTCTGCATGAGGGTTTCTCCGACGAAGTGAGGGCCGTGAGGCACAGCTCCCCGTCCCCCGGTGACCCTGCTAGGTCCACCTTCTTAGGGAAACCCTCTGCAGAGGAGCTGACAGAGCCAGGAACTTGTGAGTTGCGTGTGTCCACTCAGGCATCATTCATGCTTGTTCTGCAGGCAGTTCCTGTCAGAAGGAGGAGGCGCAGCAGGAGCGCCGGGGGGCGGAAGACGGTGCCTCAGTGCCTCTCTCCTTCTGACATTGTTAAAGAAAACACAACAAATTTATAAGTATGTAGATAATTACATGTAGATAATGTCCTCAAGTTCTGTATAACCACTTTTCCCTCTCTCTGTGTTTGTTTCTCGTTCGTCGTTGTGTGTGTGTTTGTGTGCATCTGTCTCTTTCAAACAGGTGCCGGTCCTCACCTCTGCAGTGCTGCCGTCTCCTGTAGCGCTGCATGGTTCTAAGCTAAGTTTCCTTTCCTTTTTCTGTTCTCTCAGATTTTGTCCTCAGGTTTGAAGTGTCTGTGTTGTGCAGCTGGTCTGGTCTGTCTCTAGACAGTTCAGGCTTCACCCACTAGTTAAATGGTGGAGGCTCACAGCGACATACTCAACACACAAGTTTCTGAACTCTGCATGAGGGTTTCTCCGACGAAGTGAGGGCCGTGAGGCACAGCTCCCCGTCCCCCGGTGACCCTGCTAGGTCCACCTTCTTAGGGAAACCCTCTGCAGAGGAGCTGACAGAGCCAGGAACTTGTGAGTTGCGTGTGTCCACTCAGGCATCATTCATGCTTGTTCTGCAGGCAGTTCCTGTCAGAAGGAGGAGGCGCAGCAGGAGCGCCGGGGGGCGGAAGACGGTGCCTCAGTGCCTCTCTCCTTCTGACATTGTTAAAGAAAACACAACAAATTTATAAGTATGTAGATAATTACATGTAGATAATGTCCTCAAGTTCTGTATAACCACTTTTCCCTCTCTCTGTGTTTGTTTCTCGTTCGTCGTTGTGTGTGTGTTTGTGTGCATCTGTCTCTTTCAAACAGGTGCCGGTCCTCACCTCTGCAGTGCTGCCGTCTCCTGTAGCGCTGCATGGTTCTAAGCTAAGTTTCCTTTCCTTTTTCTGTTCTCTCAGATTTTGTCCTCAGGTTTGAAGTGTCTGTGTTGTGCAGCTGGTCTGGTCTGTCTCTAGACAGTTCAGGCTTCACCCACTAGTTAAATGGTGGAGGCTCACAGCGACATACTCAACACACAAGTTTCTGAACTCTGCATGAGGGTTTCTCCGACGAAGTGAGGGCCGTGAGGCACAGCTCCCCGTCCCCCGGTGACCCTGCTAGGTCCACCTTCTTAGGGAAACCCTCTGCAGAGGAGCTGACAGAGCCAGGAACTTGTGAGTTGCGTGTGTCCACTCAGGCATCATTCATGCTTGTTCTGCAGGCAGTTCCTGTCAGAAGGAGGAGGCGCAGCAGGAGCGCCGGGGGGCGGAAGACGGTGCCTCAGTGCCTCTCTCCTTCTGACATTGTTAAAGAAAACACAACAAATTTATAAGTATGTAGATAATTACATGTAGATAATGTCCTCAAGTTCTGTATAACCACTTTTCCCTCTCTCTGTGTTTGTTTCTCGTTCGTCGTTGTGTGTGTGTTTGTGTGCATCTGTCTCTTTCAAACAGGTGCCGGTCCTCACCTCTGCAGTGCTGCCGTCTCCTGTAGCGCTGCATGGTTCTAAGCTAAGTTTCCTTTCCTTTTTCTGTTCTCTCAGATTTTGTCCTCAGGTTTGAAGTGTCTGTGTTGTGCAGCTGGTCTGGTCTGTCTCTAGACAGTTCAGGCTTCACCCACTAGTTAAATGGTGGAGGCTCACAGCGACATACTCAACACACAAGTTTCTGAACTCTGCATGAGGGTTTCTCCGACGAAGTGAGGGCCGTGAGGCACAGCTCCCCGTCCCCCGGTGACCCTGCTAGGTCCACCTTCTTAGGGAAACCCTCTGCAGAGGAGCTGACAGAGCCAGGAACTTGTGAGTTGCGTGTGTCCACTCAGGCATCATTCATGCTTGTTCTGCAGGCAGTTCCTGTCAGAAGGAGGAGGCGCAGCAGGAGCGCCGGGGGGCGGAAGACGGTGCCTCAGTGCCTCTCTCCTTCTGACATTGTTAAAGAAAACACAACAAATTTATAAGTATGTAGATAATTACATGTAGATAATGTCCTCAAGTTCTGTATAACCACTTTTCCCTCTCTCTGTGTTTGTTTCTCGTTCGTCGTTGTGTGTGTGTTTGTGTGCATCTGTCTCTTTCAAACAGGTGCCGGTCCTCACCTCTGCAGTGCTGCCGTCTCCTGTAGCGCTGCATGGTTCTAAGCTAAGTTTCCTTTCCTTTTTCTGTTCTCTCAGATTTTGTCCTCAGGTTTGAAGTGTCTGTGTTGTGCAGCTGGTCTGGTCTGTCTCTAGACAGTTCAGGCTTCACCCACTAGTTAAATGGTGGAGGCTCACAGCGACATACTCAACACACAAGTTTCTGAACTCTGCATGAGGGTTTCTCCGACGAAGTGAGGGCCGTGAGGCACAGCTCCCCGTCCCCCGGTGACCCTGCTAGGTCCACCTTCTTAGGGAAACCCTCTGCAGAGGAGCTGACAGAGCCAGGAACTTGTGAGTTGCGTGTGTCCACTCAGGCATCATTCATGCTTGTTCTGCAGGCAGTTCCTGTCAGAAGGAGGAGGCGCAGCAGGAGCGCCGGGGGGCGGAAGACGGTGCCTCAGTGCCTCTCTCCTTCTGACATTGTTAAAGAAAACACAACAAATTTATAAGTATGTAGATAATTACATGTAGATAATGTCCTCAAGTTCTGTATAACCACTTTTCCCTCTCTCTGTGTTTGTTTCTCGTTCGTCGTTGTGTGTGTGTTTGTGTGCATCTGTCTCTTTCAAACAGGTGCCGGTCCTCACCTCTGCAGTGCTGCCGTCTCCTGTAGCGCTGCATGGTTCTAAGCTAAGTTTCCTTTCCTTTTTCTGTTCTCTCAGATTTTGTCCTCAGGTTTGAAGTGTCTGTGTTGTGCAGCTGGTCTGGTCTGTCTCTAGACAGTTCAGGCTTCACCCACTAGTTAAATGGTGGAGGCTCACAGCGACATACTCAACACACAAGTTTCTGAACTCTGCATGAGGGTTTCTCCGACGAAGTGAGGGCCGTGAGGCACAGCTCCCCGTCCCCCGGTGACCCTGCTAGGTCCACCTTCTTAGGGAAACCCTCTGCAGAGGAGCTGACAGAGCCAGGAACTTGTGAGTTGCGTGTGTCCACTCAGGCATCATTCATGCTTGTTCTGCAGGCAGTTCCTGTCAGAAGGAGGAGGCGCAGCAGGAGCGCCGGGGGGCGGAAGACGGTGCCTCAGTGCCTCTCTCCTTCTGACATTGTTAAAGAAAACACAACAAATTTATAAGTATGTAGATAATTACATGTAGATAATGTCCTCAAGTTCTGTATAACCACTTTTCCCTCTCTCTGTGTTTGTTTCTCGTTCGTCGTTGTGTGTGTGTTTGTGTGCATCTGTCTCTTTCAAACAGGTGCCGGTCCTCACCTCTGCAGTGCTGCCGTCTCCTGTAGCGCTGCATGGTTCTAAGCTAAGTTTCCTTTCCTTTTTCTGTTCTCTCAGATTTTGTCCTCAGGTTTGAAGTGTCTGTGTTGTGCAGCTGGTCTGGTCTGTCTCTAGACAGTTCAGGCTTCACCCACTAGTTAAATGGTGGAGGCTCACAGCGACATACTCAACACACAAGTTTCTGAACTCTGCATGAGGGTTTCTCCGACGAAGTGAGGGCCGTGAGGCACAGCTCCCCGTCCCCCGGTGACCCTGCTAGGTCCACCTTCTTAGGGAAACCCTCTGCAGAGGAGCTGACAGAGCCAGGAACTTGTGAGTTGCGTGTGTCCACTCAGGCATCATTCATGCTTGTTCTGCAGGCAGTTCCTGTCAGAAGGAGGAGGCGCAGCAGGAGCGCCGGGGGGCGGAAGACGGTGCCTCAGTGCCTCTCTCCTTCTGACATTGTTAAAGAAAACACAACAAATTTATAAGTATGTAGATAATTACATGTAGATAATGTCCTCAAGTTCTGTATAACCACTTTTCCCTCTCTCTGTGTTTGTTTCTCGTTCGTCGTTGTGTGTGTGTTTGTGTGCATCTGTCTCTTTCAAACAGGTGCCGGTCCTCACCTCTGCAGTGCTGCCGTCTCCTGTAGCGCTGCATGGTTCTAAGCTAAGTTTCCTTTCCTTTTTCTGTTCTCTCAGATTTTGTCCTCAGGTTTGAAGTGTCTGTGTTGTGCAGCTGGTCTGGTCTGTCTCTAGACAGTTCAGGCTTCACCCACTAGTTAAATGGTGGAGGCTCACAGCGACATACTCAACACACAAGTTTCTGAACTCTGCATGAGGGTTTCTCCGACGAAGTGAGGGCCGTGAGGCACAGCTCCCCGTCCCCCGGTGACCCTGCTAGGTCCACCTTCTTAGGGAAACCCTCTGCAGAGGAGCTGACAGAGCCAGGAACTTGTGAGTTGCGTGTGTCCACTCAGGCATCATTCATGCTTGTTCTGCAGGCAGTTCCTGTCAGAAGGAGGAGGCGCAGCAGGAGCGCCGGGGGGCGGAAGACGGTGCCTCAGTGCCTCTCTCCTTCTGACATTGTTAAAGAAAACACAACAAATTTATAAGTATGTAGATAATTACATGTAGATAATGTCCTCAAGTTCTGTATAACCACTTTTCCCTCTCTCTGTGTTTGTTTCTCGTTCGTCGTTGTGTGTGTGTTTGTGTGCATCTGTCTCTTTCAAACAGGTGCCGGTCCTCACCTCTGCAGTGCTGCCGTCTCCTGTAGCGCTGCATGGTTCTAAGCTAAGTTTCCTTTCCTTTTTCTGTTCTCTCAGATTTTGTCCTCAGGTTTGAAGTGTCTGTGTTGTGCAGCTGGTCTGGTCTGTCTCTAGACAGTTCAGGCTTCACCCACTAGTTAAATGGTGGAGGCTCACAGCGACATACTCAACACACAAGTTTCTGAACTCTGCATGAGGGTTTCTCCGACGAAGTGAGGGCCGTGAGGCACAGCTCCCCGTCCCCCGGTGACCCTGCTAGGTCCACCTTCTTAGGGAAACCCTCTGCAGAGGAGCTGACAGAGCCAGGAACTTGTGAGTTGCGTGTGTCCACTCAGGCATCATTCATGCTTGTTCTGCAGGCAGTTCCTGTCAGAAGGAGGAGGCGCAGCAGGAGCGCCGGGGGCGGAAGACGGTGCCTCAGTGCCTCTCTCCTTCTGACATTGTTAAAGAAAACACAACAAATTTATAAGTATGTAGATAATTACATGTAGATAATGTCCTCAAGTTCTGTATAACCACTTTTCCCTCTCTCTGTGTTTGTTTCTCGTTCGTCGTTGTGTGTGTGTTTGTGTGCATCTGTCTCTTTCAAACAGGTGCCGGTCCTCACCTCTGCAGTGCTGCCGTCTCCTGTAGCGCTGCATGGTTCTAAGCTAAGTTTCCTTTCCTTTTTCTGTTCTCTCAGATTTTGTCCTCAGGTTTGAAGTGTCTGTGTTGTGCAGCTGGTCTGGTCTGTCTCTAGACAGTTCAGGCTTCACCCACTAGTTAAATGGTGGAGGCTCACAGCGACATACTCAACACACAAGTTTCTGAACTCTGCATGAGGGTTTCTCCGACGAAGTGAGGGCCGTGAGGCACAGCTCCCCGTCCCCCGGTGACCCTGCTAGGTCCACCTTCTTAGGGAAACCCTCTGCAGAGGAGCTGACAGAGCCAGGAACTTGTGAGTTGCGTGTGTCCACTCAGGCATCATTCATGCTTGTTCTGCAGGCAGTTCCTGTCAGAAGGAGGAGGCGCAGCAGGAGCGCCGGGGGGCGGAAGACGGTGCCTCAGTGCCTCTCTCCTTCTGACATTGTTAAAGAAAACACAACAAATTTATAAGTATGTAGATAATTACATGTAGATAATGTCCTCAAGTTCTGTATAACCACTTTTCCCTCTCTCTGTGTTTGTTTCTCGTTCGTCGTTGTGTGTGTGTTTGTGTGCATCTGTCTCTTTCAAACAGGTGCCGGTCCTCACCTCTGCAGTGCTGCCGTCTCCTGTAGCGCTGCATGGTTCTAAGCTAAGTTTCCTTTCCTTTTTCTGTTCTCTCAGATTTTGTCCTCAGGTTTGAAGTGTCTGTGTTGTGCAGCTGGTCTGGTCTGTCTCTAGACAGTTCAGGCTTCACCCACTAGTTAAATGGTGGAGGCTCACAGCGACATACTCAACACACAAGTTTCTGAACTCTGCATGAGGGTTTCTCCGACGAAGTGAGGGCCGTGAGGCACAGCTCCCCGTCCCCCGGTGACCCTGCTAGGTCCACCTTCTTAGGGAAACCCTCTGCAGAGGAGCTGACAGAGCCAGGAACTTGTGAGTTGCGTGTGTCCACTCAGGCATCATTCATGCTTGTTCTGCAGGCAGTTCCTGTCAGAAGGAGGAGGCGCAGCAGGAGCGCCGGGGGGCGGAAGACGGTGCCTCAGTGCCTCTCTCCTTCTGACATTGTTAAAGAAAACACAACAAATTTATAAGTATGTAGATAATTACATGTAGATAATGTCCTCAAGTTCTGTATAACCACTTTTCCCTCTCTCTGTGTTTGTTTCTCGTTCGTCGTTGTGTGTGTGTTTGTGTGCATCTGTCTCTTTCAAACAGGTGCCGGTCCTCACCTCTGCAGTGCTGCCGTCTCCTGTAGCGCTGCATGGTTCTAAGCTAAGTTTCCTTTCCTTTTTCTGTTCTCTCAGATTTTGTCCTCAGGTTTGAAGTGTCTGTGTTGTGCAGCTGGTCTGGTCTGTCTCTAGACAGTTCAGGCTTCACCCACTAGTTAAATGGTGGAGGCTCACAGCGACATACTCAACACACAAGTTTCTGAACTCTGCATGAGGGTTTCTCCGACGAAGTGAGGGCCGTGAGGCACAGCTCCCCGTCCCCCGGTGACCCTGCTAGGTCCACCTTCTTAGGGAAACCCTCTGCAGAGGAGCTGACAGAGCCAGGAACTTGTGAGTTGCGTGTGTCCACTCAGGCATCATTCATGCTTGTTCTGCAGGCAGTTCCTGTCAGAAGGAGGAGGCGCAGCAGGAGCGCCGGGGGGCGGAAGACGGTGCCTCAGTGCCTCTCTCCTTCTGACATTGTTAAAGAAAACACAACAAATTTATAAGTATGTAGATAATTACATGTAGATAATGTCCTCAAGTTCTGTATAACCACTTTTCCCTCTCTCTGTGTTTGTTTCTCGTTCGTCGTTGTGTGTGTGTTTGTGTGCATCTGTCTCTTTCAAACAGGTGCCGGTCCTCACCTCTGCAGTGCTGCCGTCTCCTGTAGCGCTGCATGGTTCTAAGCTAAGTTTCCTTTCCTTTTTCTGTTCTCTCAGATTTTGTCCTCAGGTTTGAAGTGTCTGTGTTGTGCAGCTGGTCTGGTCTGTCTCTAGACAGTTCAGGCTTCACCCACTAGTTAAATGGTGGAGGCTCACAGCGACATACTCAACACACAAGTTTCTGAACTCTGCATGAGGGTTTCTCCGACGAAGTGAGGGCCGTGAGGCACAGCTCCCCGTCCCCCGGTGACCCTGCTAGGTCCACCTTCTTAGGGAAACCCTCTGCAGAGGAGCTGACAGAGCCAGGAACTTGTGAGTTGCGTGTGTCCACTCAGGCATCATTCATGCTTGTTCTGCAGGCAGTTCCTGTCAGAAGGAGGAGGCGCAGCAGGAGCGCCGGGGGGCGGAAGACGGTGCCTCAGTGCCTCTCTCCTTCTGACATTGTTAAAGAAAACACAACAAATTTATAAGTATGTAGATAATTACATGTAGATAATGTCCTCAAGTTCTGTATAACCACTTTTCCCTCTCTCTGTGTTTGTTTCTCGTTCGTCGTTGTGTGTGTGTTTGTGTGCATCTGTCTCTTTCAAACAGGTGCCGGTCCTCACCTCTGCAGTGCTGCCGTCTCCTGTAGCGCTGCATGGTTCTAAGCTAAGTTTCCTTTCCTTTTTCTGTTCTCTCAGATTTTGTCCTCAGGTTTGAAGTGTCTGTGTTGTGCAGCTGGTCTGGTCTGTCTCTAGACAGTTCAGGCTTCACCCACTAGTTAAATGGTGGAGGCTCACAGCGACATACTCAACACACAAGTTTCTGAACTCTGCATGAGGGTTTCTCCGACGAAGTGAGGGCCGTGAGGCACAGCTCCCCGTCCCCCGGTGACCCTGCTAGGTCCACCTTCTTAGGGAAACCCTCTGCAGAGGAGCTGACAGAGCCAGGAACTTGTGAGTTGCGTGTGTCCACTCAGGCATCATTCATGCTTGTTCTGCAGGCAGTTCCTGTCAGAAGGAGGAGGCGCAGCAGGAGCGCCGGGGGGCGGAAGACGGTGCCTCAGTGCCTCTCTCCTTCTGACATTGTTAAAGAAAACACAACAAATTTATAAGTATGTAGATAATTACATGTAGATAATGTCCTCAAGTTCTGTATAACCACTTTTCCCTCTCTCTGTGTTTGTTTCTCGTTCGTCGTTGTGTGTGTGTTTGTGTGCATCTGTCTCTTTCAAACAGGTGCCGGTCCTCACCTCTGCAGTGCTGCCGTCTCCTGTAGCGCTGCATGGTTCTAAGCTAAGTTTCCTTTCCTTTTTCTGTTCTCTCAGATTTTGTCCTCAGGTTTGAAGTGTCTGTGTTGTGCAGCTGGTCTGGTCTGTCTCTAGACAGTTCAGGCTTCACCCACTAGTTAAATGGTGGAGGCTCACAGCGACATACTCAACACACAAGTTTCTGAACTCTGCATGAGGGTTTCTCCGACGAAGTGAGGGCCGTGAGGCACAGCTCCCCGTCCCCCGGTGACCCTGCTAGGTCCACCTTCTTAGGGAAACCCTCTGCAGAGGAGCTGACAGAGCCAGGAACTTGTGAGTTGCGTGTGTCCACTCAGGCATCATTCATGCTTGTTCTGCAGGCAGTTCCTGTCAGAAGGAGGAGGCGCAGCAGGAGCGCCGGGGGGCGGAAGACGGTGCCTCAGTGCCTCTCTCCTTCTGACATTGTTAAAGAAAACACAACAAATTTATAAGTATGTAGATAATTACATGTAGATAATGTCCTCAAGTTCTGTATAACCACTTTTCCCTCTCTCTGTGTTTGTTTCTCGTTCGTCGTTGTGTGTGTGTTTGTGTGCATCTGTCTCTTTCAAACAGGTGCCGGTCCTCACCTCTGCAGTGCTGCCGTCTCCTGTAGCGCTGCATGGTTCTAAGCTAAGTTTCCTTTCCTTTTTCTGTTCTCTCAGATTTTGTCCTCAGGTTTGAAGTGTCTGTGTTGTGCAGCTGGTCTGGTCTGTCTCTAGACAGTTCAGGCTTCACCCACTAGTTAAATGGTGGAGGCTCACAGCGACATACTCAACACACAAGTTTCTGAACTCTGCATGAGGGTTTCTCCGACGAAGTGAGGGCCGTGAGGCACAGCTCCCCGTCCCCCGGTGACCCTGCTAGGTCCACCTTCTTAGGGAAACCCTCTGCAGAGGAGCTGACAGAGCCAGGAACTTGTGAGTTGCGTGTGTCCACTCAGGCATCATTCATGCTTGTTCTGCAGGCAGTTCCTGTCAGAAGGAGGAGGCGCAGCAGGAGCGCCGGGGGGCGGAAGACGGTGCCTCAGTGCCTCTCTCCTTCTGACATTGTTAAAGAAAACACAACAAATTTATAAGTATGTAGATAATTACATGTAGATAATGTCCTCAAGTTCTGTATAACCACTTTTCCCTCTCTCTGTGTTTGTTTCTCGTTCGTCGTTGTGTGTGTGTTTGTGTGCATCTGTCTCTTTCAAACAGGTGCCGGTCCTCACCTCTGCAGTGCTGCCGTCTCCTGTAGCGCTGCATGGTTCTAAGCTAAGTTTCCTTTCCTTTTTCTGTTCTCTCAGATTTTGTCCTCAGGTTTGAAGTGTCTGTGTTGTGCAGCTGGTCTGGTCTGTCTCTAGACAGTTCAGGCTTCACCCACTAGTTAAATGGTGGAGGCTCACAGCGACATACTCAACACACAAGTTTCTGAACTCTGCATGAGGGTTTCTCCGACGAAGTGAGGGCCGTGAGGCACAGCTCCCCGTCCCCCGGTGACCCTGCTAGGTCCACCTTCTTAGGGAAACCCTCTGCAGAGGAGCTGACAGAGCCAGGAACTTGTGAGTTGCGTGTGTCCACTCAGGCATCATTCATGCTTGTTCTGCAGGCAGTTCCTGTCAGAAGGAGGAGGCGCAGCAGGAGCGCCGGGGGGCGGAAGACGGTGCCTCAGTGCCTCTCTCCTTCTGACATTGTTAAAGAAAACACAACAAATTTATAAGTATGTAGATAATTACATGTAGATAATGTCCTCAAGTTCTGTATAACCACTTTTCCCTCTCTCTGTGTTTGTTTCTCGTTCGTCGTTGTGTGTGTGTTTGTGTGCATCTGTCTCTTTCAAACAGGTGCCGGTCCTCACCTCTGCAGTGCTGCCGTCTCCTGTAGCGCTGCATGGTTCTAAGCTAAGTTTCCTTTCCTTTTTCTGTTCTCTCAGATTTTGTCCTCAGGTTTGAAGTGTCTGTGTTGTGCAGCTGGTCTGGTCTGTCTCTAGACAGTTCAGGCTTCACCCACTAGTTAAATGGTGGAGGCTCACAGCGACATACTCAACACACAAGTTTCTGAACTCTGCATGAGGGTTTCTCCGACGAAGTGAGGGCCGTGAGGCACAGCTCCCCGTCCCCCGGTGACCCTGCTAGGTCCACCTTCTTAGGGAAACCCTCTGCAGAGGAGCTGACAGAGCCAGGAACTTGTGAGTTGCGTGTGTCCACTCAGGCATCATTCATGCTTGTTCTGCAGGCAGTTCCTGTCAGAAGGAGGAGGCGCAGCAGGAGCGCCGGGGGGCGGAAGACGGTGCCTCAGTGCCTCTCTCCTTCTGACATTGTTAAAGAAAACACAACAAATTTATAAGTATGTAGATAATTACATGTAGATAATGTCCTCAAGTTCTGTATAACCACTTTTCCCTCTCTCTGTGTTTGTTTCTCGTTCGTCGTTGTGTGTGTGTTTGTGTGCATCTGTCTCTTTCAAACAGGTGCCGGTCCTCACCTCTGCAGTGCTGCCGTCTCCTGTAGCGCTGCATGGTTCTAAGCTAAGTTTCCTTTCCTTTTTCTGTTCTCTCAGATTTTGTCCTCAGGTTTGAAGTGTCTGTGTTGTGCAGCTGGTCTGGTCTGTCTCTAGACAGTTCAGGCTTCACCCACTAGTTAAATGGTGGAGGCTCACAGCGACATACTCAACACACAAGTTTCTGAACTCTGCATGAGGGTTTCTCCGACGAAGTGAGGGCCGTGAGGCACAGCTCCCCGTCCCCCGGTGACCCTGCTAGGTCCACCTTCTTAGGGAAACCCTCTGCAGAGGAGCTGACAGAGCCAGGAACTTGTGAGTTGCGTGTGTCCACTCAGGCATCATTCATGCTTGTTCTGCAGGCAGTTCCTGTCAGAAGGAGGAGGCGCAGCAGGAGCGCCGGGGGGCGGAAGACGGTGCCTCAGTGCCTCTCTCCTTCTGACATTGTTAAAGAAAACACAACAAATTTATAAGTATGTAGATAATTACATGTAGATAATGTCCTCAAGTTCTGTATAACCACTTTTCCCTCTCTCTGTGTTTGTTTCTCGTTCGTCGTTGTGTGTGTGTTTGTGTGCATCTGTCTCTTTCAAACAGGTGCCGGTCCTCACCTCTGCAGTGCTGCCGTCTCCTGTAGCGCTGCATGGTTCTAAGCTAAGTTTCCTTTCCTTTTTCTGTTCTCTCAGATTTTGTCCTCAGGTTTGAAGTGTCTGTGTTGTGCAGCTGGTCTGGTCTGTCTCTAGACAGTTCAGGCTTCACCCACTAGTTAAATGGTGGAGGCTCACAGCGACATACTCAACACACAAGTTTCTGAACTCTGCATGAGGGTTTCTCCGACGAAGTGAGGGCCGTGAGGCACAGCTCCCCGTCCCCCGGTGACCCTGCTAGGTCCACCTTCTTAGGGAAACCCTCTGCAGAGGAGCTGACAGAGCCAGGAACTTGTGAGTTGCGTGTGTCCACTCAGGCATCATTCATGCTTGTTCTGCAGGCAGTTCCTGTCAGAAGGAGGAGGCGCAGCAGGAGCGCCGGGGGGCGGAAGACGGTGCCTCAGTGCCTCTCTCCTTCTGACATTGTTAAAGAAAACACAACAAATTTATAAGTATGTAGATAATTACATGTAGATAATGTCCTCAAGTTCTGTATAACCACTTTTCCCTCTCTCTGTGTTTGTTTCTCGTTCGTCGTTGTGTGTGTGTTTGTGTGCATCTGTCTCTTTCAAACAGGTGCCGGTCCTCACCTCTGCAGTGCTGCCGTCTCCTGTAGCGCTGCATGGTTCTAAGCTAAGTTTCCTTTCCTTTTTCTGTTCTCTCAGATTTTGTCCTCAGGTTTGAAGTGTCTGTGTTGTGCAGCTGGTCTGGTCTGTCTCTAGACAGTTCAGGCTTCACCCACTAGTTAAATGGTGGAGGCTCACAGCGACATACTCAACACACAAGTTTCTGAACTCTGCATGAGGGTTTCTCCGACGAAGTGAGGGCCGTGAGGCACAGCTCCCCGTCCCCCGGTGACCCTGCTAGGTCCACCTTCTTAGGGAAACCCTCTGCAGAGGAGCTGACAGAGCCAGGAACTTGTGAGTTGCGTGTGTCCACTCAGGCATCATTCATGCTTGTTCTGCAGGCAGTTCCTGTCAGAAGGAGGAGGCGCAGCAGGAGCGCCGGGGGGCGGAAGACGGTGCCTCAGTGCCTCTCTCCTTCTGACATTGTTAAAGAAAACACAACAAATTTATAAGTATGTAGATAATTACATGTAGATAATGTCCTCAAGTTCTGTATAACCACTTTTCCCTCTCTCTGTGTTTGTTTCTCGTTCGTCGTTGTGTGTGTGTTTGTGTGCATCTGTCTCTTTCAAACAGGTGCCGGTCCTCACCTCTGCAGTGCTGCCGTCTCCTGTAGCGCTGCATGGTTCTAAGCTAAGTTTCCTTTCCTTTTTCTGTTCTCTCAGATTTTGTCCTCAGGTTTGAAGTGTCTGTGTTGTGCAGCTGGTCTGGTCTGTCTCTAGACAGTTCAGGCTTCACCCACTAGTTAAATGGTGGAGGCTCACAGCGACATACTCAACACACAAGTTTCTGAACTCTGCATGAGGGTTTCTCCGACGAAGTGAGGGCCGTGAGGCACAGCTCCCCGTCCCCCGGTGACCCTGCTAGGTCCACCTTCTTAGGGAAACCCTCTGCAGAGGAGCTGACAGAGCCAGGAACTTGTGAGTTGCGTGTGTCCACTCAGGCATCATTCATGCTTGTTCTGCAGGCAGTTCCTGTCAGAAGGAGGAGGCGCAGCAGGAGCGCCGGGGGGCGGAAGACGGTGCCTCAGTGCCTCTCTCCTTCTGACATTGTTAAAGAAAACACAACAAATTTATAAGTATGTAGATAATTACATGTAGATAATGTCCTCAAGTTCTGTATAACCACTTTTCCCTCTCTCTGTGTTTGTTTCTCGTTCGTCGTTGTGTGTGTGTTTGTGTGCATCTGTCTCTTTCAAACAGGTGCCGGTCCTCACCTCTGCAGTGCTGCCGTCTCCTGTAGCGCTGCATGGTTCTAAGCTAAGTTTCCTTTCCTTTTTCTGTTCTCTCAGATTTTGTCCTCAGGTTTGAAGTGTCTGTGTTGTGCAGCTGGTCTGGTCTGTCTCTAGACAGTTCAGGCTTCACCCACTAGTTAAATGGTGGAGGCTCACAGCGACATACTCAACACACAAGTTTCTGAACTCTGCATGAGGGTTTCTCCGACGAAGTGAGGGCCGTGAGGCACAGCTCCCCGTCCCCCGGTGACCCTGCTAGGTCCACCTTCTTAGGGAAACCCTCTGCAGAGGAGCTGACAGAGCCAGGAACTTGTGAGTTGCGTGTGTCCACTCAGGCATCATTCATGCTTGTTCTGCAGGCAGTTCCTGTCAGAAGGAGGAGGCGCAGCAGGAGCGCCGGGGGGCGGAAGACGGTGCCTCAGTGCCTCTCTCCTTCTGACATTGTTAAAGAAAACACAACAAATTTATAAGTATGTAGATAATTACATGTAGATAATGTCCTCAAGTTCTGTATAACCACTTTTCCCTCTCTCTGTGTTTGTTTCTCGTTCGTCGTTGTGTGTGTGTTTGTGTGCATCTGTCTCTTTCAAACAGGTGCCGGTCCTCACCTCTGCAGTGCTGCCGTCTCCTGTAGCGCTGCATGGTTCTAAGCTAAGTTTCCTTTCCTTTTTCTGTTCTCTCAGATTTTGTCCTCAGGTTTGAAGTGTCTGTGTTGTGCAGCTGGTCTGGTCTGTCTCTAGACAGTTCAGGCTTCACCCACTAGTTAAATGGTGGAGGCTCACAGCGACATACTCAACACACAAGTTTCTGAACTCTGCATGAGGGTTTCTCCGACGAAGTGAGGGCCGTGAGGCACAGCTCCCCGTCCCCCGGTGACCCTGCTAGGTCCACCTTCTTAGGGAAACCCTCTGCAGAGGAGCTGACAGAGCCAGGAACTTGTGAGTTGCGTGTGTCCACTCAGGCATCATTCATGCTTGTTCTGCAGGCAGTTCCTGTCAGAAGGAGGAGGCGCAGCAGGAGCGCCGGGGGGCGGAAGACGGTGCCTCAGTGCCTCTCTCCTTCTGACATTGTTAAAGAAAACACAACAAATTTATAAGTATGTAGATAATTACATGTAGATAATGTCCTCAAGTTCTGTATAACCACTTTTCCCTCTCTCTGTGTTTGTTTCTCGTTCGTCGTTGTGTGTGTGTTTGTGTGCATCTGTCTCTTTCAAACAGGTGCCGGTCCTCACCTCTGCAGTGCTGCCGTCTCCTGTAGCGCTGCATGGTTCTAAGCTAAGTTTCCTTTCCTTTTTCTGTTCTCTCAGATTTTGTCCTCAGGTTTGAAGTGTCTGTGTTGTGCAGCTGGTCTGGTCTGTCTCTAGACAGTTCAGGCTTCACCCACTAGTT